>NC_045769.1:58587500-58740378 GCF_008692025.1 Phocoena sinus | reverse complement strand
AAAACATGCCTTTTTTTAAAGTTTAATTTTTAGATTTAAAGATCAAACACTCGACCGATGAGTTGCGACTTTGGAAAAGTAGAAGCAGCTGCATACATTGGTTGCCTTTTGCCCTAATGGGAGTGGGAAGAGCCACGCCTGCCCCCACGGCAGATTGCCCCCAGCTGGTCCTGTCTTCAGGCCCATGACGTGTGGTTAGCAAGGAGTCTGCTTTCCCCGCCGCTGACGCTTGTGGCCACAGCCTCGGAAGGACCCAGAGGAAGCCCCGCCCCAGTGTGATGTTAAGGTGAGGACTTGCAATCCATCTGAGTGTAGTTTCTCACTTTGGTCACTTCCTTTTCAGCCCTGGAGGCCCGGAAGACAGGGTTGATTGTGCAGATCCTGTCTGCAAGTGCATTTCTTTCTAAAGAAAAAGTTGCCAGAATGCTTGCTCACAGAACAACTACTGGCTGAAGCAGAGCCCACACTAAGTAAACACAGGGGATTAAAATGAATCAGGGGGACCAGAATTACTCCACAGTGAAAGCGGTGGTTTACTTTTTCTTTAAAAAAAAAAAACACAAAAACTTTCATTCTATATCTAAACGCTGCTCTACCTCCATGCTGCTTTTTCAAAAGAAAAATCTATAGAAAGATAGTATATTAAAAGACTAATCAACTCGGTGCTTTGTGACCACCTAGAGGGGTGGGATAGGGAGGGTGGGAGGGAGGCTCAAGAGGGAGGGGATACAGGAATGTATGTACACATATAGCTGATTCACTGTGTCATACAGCAGAAACTAACACACCATTGAAGGCAATTATACTCCAGTAAAGGTGTATTTTAAAAAACGACTATTGTTTAAAAACCTATTTCTTCTACATTGTAGATTCAAATAGCACTGAGAAACAGCCCGTGGACACTTTCATATATATGTGTTTGTAGGAAGAAAAGTGAATGTCTTGTAACATAGAAATTCTTAAATACAGCTGTTTATCCAAATAGAGGCAGCAAGAGGTGTCAGTCAGCGAATCATTTAAACTCCTGGGATCTCTATTGTTGCTTTCCCTGGAAATTTTTTATCTGGGGGTGATGAAATGAAATTTATATTTTAAGGCAGGACATGAAAATAATTAAACATAAAATTCTCTCTGTGTGTTTGTTTGGGCCTCCTCTCTCCGTAATGTGCAGTGTGCATCTACCTTACTCATTAACCAGAGCTCCTCAAAGATGGGAGTGTCTGCTCAACCATAAAGATCAATGTTTTTTCTTTGTTCTGAGGCTAACAATGTAACTTCTTAAAAGAATAGTGTTCTTTCCCAGCTCTGTAGGGGGTCATGGTGACTTGCTTCTCACTTTTTACAAGCTTACCTGGACTATGTACCCTTGGTGACCTTTATGTAAGGTATCAGTGTGTCATTTTGACGTACGATCCTTTGTCTCAAAAATGTATATGACTGTGCCTTTGACTTCTAACAGGTGGAACAGTTTTCAGAGATTTCTGAGAATGTTTTCCAAGTTATAATTCTCAGTTTGGCTTGAATAAAATTCCCTTTTTTCTTCTTTATAGTTAATTGAATTTTTGTTGACAGGGGTTTGTTTTTTTCTGATTATAAAAGCAATATATAATCATTGTTTAAAAATCTGGAACACATGGAAAGTCCTGAAAAACTTTCTAGGCTCAGAAAAATGATAATGAAAACAAAACATGCGCATTTTAGGTGGTTGGTGTCACATTTATTAAATGTGCTTGAGCTGTCCTTAATCACACTTTTTTTCAAATATTTTTTAAAGTTATTTATTTTTGGCTGCGTTGGGTCCTCATTGCTGTGTGTGGGCTTTCTCCAGCTGCAGTGAGCGGGGGCTACTCCTCGTTGTGGCGTGAGGGCTTCTCATTGCAGTGGCCTCCCCTGTTGCAAAGCACGGGCTCTAGGCGTCCAGGCTGCAGGAGTTGTGGCTCATGGTCTCTAGAGCTCACGCTCAGTAGTTGTGGCGCACGGGCTTTGTTTCTCTGTGGCATGTGGGATCTTCACAGACCAGGGCTCAAACCCATGTCCCCTGCACTGGCAGGTGTATTCTTAACCACTGTGCCACCAGGGAAGCCTAATCACAACAGTTATGACACCAGATGTGTTGGATGTTTCTCTACACCAATCTATTCTTCTGCTCTCCAGACACCAACTGGGTGTCCTACAATTCAATTCAGTTCTGACCCTAACTATTCAGAGTTAGCACGCAGACCCTATAGGACTGCCCAGGCAAAATCCCAGACTATCTGTCACCTGTACTTTTGACTAACCATCTGGCTATTAATACGGGATTCTCATGATACCCCCTCCTCAGGTTCAATAATTTGGCAGAATGGCTCACAGAACTCAGGAAAGCACTTTACTTACTATTATTGGTTTATTATAAGGATACAACTCAAGACCAGCCAAATGGAAGAGATGCATAGGGCAAGATCTAGCACAGAGCTTCCATGCCTTCTCTTTAGGTCACCCTCCCAGCACCTCAATGTTCTCCTCAACCAAGAAGCTCTCCAAACCCCTGGTTTAGGGGTTTTTATGGAAGTTTAACTATGTAGGCATGATTGGTGAAATCACTGGCCACTGGTGAATGAATTCCATCTCCAGCCCCCCTCCAGTCATGGGTGGGGAGGTTGGTGGAACTAAAAGTTCCAACCCTCTACTCATGCCTTGGAGTTCCATCCAGGAGCCATCTAGGGGC
The DNA here is from genome assembly GCF_008692025.1 of Phocoena sinus. Lineage (NCBI taxonomy): Eukaryota > Metazoa > Chordata > Mammalia > Artiodactyla > Phocoenidae > Phocoena > Phocoena sinus. Next base: position 58,737,671 of record NC_045769.1, on the reverse strand, counting down.
CTCTAGGTACCAGTCATCTCATGGGCATACAAAAGATACTTATCCCTCTCCAGAGTTTCCAAGGGTTTTGGGAACTGTGTATCAGGAAATGGGGACGAAGATCAAATATTGATATATATTTCTTATTATGCCACAGTGCTCCTTTAAAAATGTTTTAAATGCCCTAACAGTAGGTACTGACTGGTTAATCTCCTTCTAAGGATCTCAGAGCAATTTGTCAATACCCTTTCTCTGACTGTAAAAGGGTATAGTGAATCTTCTAGATTTTAAAAGCATATGATCCGGGCTTCCCTGGTGGTGCAGTGGTTAAGAATCTGCCTGCCAATGCAGGGGACACGGGTTCGAGCCCTGATCTGGGAAGATCCCACATGCCGTGGAGCAACTAACTCGTGCACCACCACTACTAAGCCTGCACTCTAGAGCCCGTTAGCCACAACTACTGAGCCCACATGCCACTACTACTGAAGCCCACGTGCCTAGAGCCTGTGCTCCACAACAAGAGAAACCACCACAATGAGAAGCCTCTGCACCACAAAGAAGAATAGCCCCTGCTCGCTGCAACTAGAGAAAGCCTGTGTGCAGCAACAAAGACCCAATGCAGCCAAAAATAAATAAATAAAAAAATTAAAAAAAAAAAGAAAAAGCATACGATCCTTTGAGCTCTTTGGACTGATTAATTCCCTGGTAAGTAGTCTCAAGAGGTAATGTGCTGATGCAATCTCTGCTTATAACTTTGGTGACCCCTTTGCTGGAAACAAAGATTGGATCAAAGTGTTCTGGGCCAGACAACTGAATGCCAGAATTTAAAGACCACTTGCTAAGCACCTGGCTGATTCATTTTAATCAAAGTTATTCTGCTAATGGACTTTCCTTCTTTGTACGGTTAACTAACACTTACTGGCAATCCTTGATCCTGGCTTGGGGTGGTGTTCTCTAAGTGTGGCCTTGAAGAACGGCATCAGCAGCTTCTGGGAGCTTGTTAGAGATGCAGATTCTTGGCCCACCTCACACCTGCTGAATCAGAAACTCTGGGGTGGGGCCCAGCAATCCGTGTTATAACAAGTCCTCCAGGTGATTCTGATGCATGTTAAAGTTTAAGAACCACTGCCTTAGGCGGCCCCATCCCCCAGTGGGGAATTGGCTCTGACTCACCCTCTGAAGTCCAATCACATGTGTATCTGGATCTGGGTGGCAGTTACACAGGGACATAAATTCATAAAAACTCTCCTGTACACTTAAGATTTGTGGATTTAATTAGGCCTAGATTTTTTTTTTTTTTTAACTCACAGCCAAACTGTATTTCTAAGAAGGCTGGTTGGGGCTGGGCTTGTCCCCATAAATGAGGGTGTCAGACCCAGGGACCGTGGCCACAGAAGCACTGTTCTCTAACCAGTGATCCCTAGATGGTACCCACAGCCAAGGAGGCCTGTTCACAGCAACCCCAAAGGGACTTATTGACATTGCTTAGCCGTGAATTAGTCCCCAGGCAACAATCTAAACTTGTTCCATATCATCCTGTGTATGTCTCTGAGATGTGTGGCACAGACACAGGAAGCCCTAACGTGACACCTGGCAGCAGGTGGGAGGAAGTTCTGGTCTTTCAAGCTGGAGAAGGGAAGCAGGGGAAATCTAGGAAGCAGTGATAAAACTCAGCTGATCCGGGCTACATGTATATACAAGTTTTGGGCAAGAGAGAAGACATGGCCAAAAAGCCATGAGTCACACAAGTGGCGAGAACAGACTTGCTGAGAACAGCCTCTCTTCTGCTGACAGATGCTGGAGGAGAGTGAGAAAGCGGGAGGAAGAAGATGGGCCAGGAAGGGCCCTGCAGGGCCACAGCGTCTAGCGGGCATCTGTCCCCTGTCCTGGCCATCGGGGTAACGGGCAGACTCCTGAGAGCTACAGTGTCAGCTCTGCACCCAGTCTCAGGACCACAGAAATTCTCTGCTTCAGCCCTGAGGTGTCTTGTGCATCCTGAAATGAAAAAACACCCAGCTTCCAGTCCCCATCCCGACCCACCAAGAACTGCGTTCTTGATTAACCACCCCTTCTCCACTCTTATTTGGGGAACCCACGCTAGACTTTGCAGCTGGGCCCACTTTTACTAATCCCCAGGCTGCTGGGCACTGTGAGCCCTGTGCACTGAAGGCTCAGCGAAAGGGAAGTTGGAGAAAATCCGCGCCAGCAGGGGGACCCCGAGTCCACGCCCCGCGGTACGCATGCGCACAGCCGCCTGCCCCTTCCCCGGCCGCGCGGGTTCTGAGAGCTGCGTCTGCTGTCCGGGGCCACGGGAGCGTTGCCAAACCTGAAGTTTTTCATTCAAGTGCTCCCTACAAGGTATTGTTCAGTCCGCCCTTGCCCAGTGAAATGGAAACAAATTTACAGTCATTCCTATCTAAAGAAGTTTCCCTTCATTTCCCAGACCATTTCAGCTGAGAAGCAGACCTTCGCATTTCTGGTTCCAGCTCCTACTCGGTTTTGTTTCTGATGCTTCCATTGCATAGTTTCACTGTGGGGGCTGCTTGTTAGTTCCTTTGCCCACTCAGCATCCAAACTTTATTTCTATGTTGGGTGAGTCTTCCACTGCATAAGGCTGGGTGGGAAAAGGCCTCCCTCCCACGACAGAACCGGGAGCCGACAGGTAACCTCTCTCTCTCTCCATCCCTCAGGAGTTAGCTTGGGCATTTGGGGACCTGGGCTCAGCCAGTCAGATGCTGCCACCTGCGGCTTTAACTCTTGTGCAATAATTCAAAGATGAAGGGACCGCTGAGAAATTATTTACTGGGACAACAGTGCAGTGTTAAGTGTCCAGGGGTAGCAGAACCAGTGGCAGCTTCCTAGCCCCATTGTTCTAAAGTGTGATGTTGTCAGCTAACTAGCCAGGACTAGTTTCTGTTCTTGGTCTCCTCTGGCCACTTTAGTGCTTTCTGTCCACTTTCCCCTTCTGTGAGACTTGGGCTCCTTTCTCCAGGTCCCAGGGACAGCAGTCATCACTACTACAGCAGGCTCTGCACCCAGCACGTCGATCCTGCTGTGGGTGGCTGAGCCTGGTTGTGCAGGAGCTGGCTTTCCTGGTGACTCCTGCATGTCTGCTAAGAGTCAGCATTCAGCTTACTTTTTGGCGATTTTATCCCAGGTATGCCAGTTTTCAGCCAATTCAGAGGAGCTTCTGTTTGTGTGAATGCAGCACTTTTGGCCACACAGGTTGTGCGATAGGGCTGGCCTAACAAATTACTACAGACTGGGTGGTTTAAAACACAGAAATGTCTTCTGTCACTGTTCTGGTGGCCAGAACTGAAACAAGGTATGAGCAGAGTTGCCTCCTTCTGGAGGCTCTGAGGGGGGAATCTGTTCCGTGCCTTTCTCCTGCCTTCTGGGGTTACTGCAGTCTTTGGCATTCTTTGACTTGTAGCTGCAACACTCCACTCTGGCTCGGCTTCACATGGCCTCCCTCTCTGTTATCTCTCTGTCTTCTCTTATAAAAAGGGAACATCTGGACACGGAGGAACACACAGAGGGAAAACAATGTGAAGACACAGGGAGAAAGCCATGTGAACATGAAGACGGCTATCTACAAGCCAAGGAGAGAAGCCTGGAACAGATTGTCCCTCACAGCCCTAGGAAGGAACCAGACCTGCTGACATCTTGATTTCAGACTTCCAGCCTCCAGAACTGTGAGACAATATATTTTGTTACTTAAGCCACCCAGTCTGTGGTAATTTGTTACACCAGCCCTGGCAAATGAATAGATGCCCTTCCCAAACTCTCCCAGGACCTACTCAGCAGCCATTGCTTTCTGTATTATTGGAAAGAATTTAGTCCATCACTAAACTAATCACTGGCAAGAGGCCTGGGATTATAGGGATTGATTTAGCTAGGGACCAGAGTTCCCCGAAGCACACGTATGCGTGATTCCTGAACAAAGTCAGGACTGAAGGGACCAAGAAGAGGGTTGGAATGCGAGTGGGTAGAAAACCTTGGTGTCTGCTGTACCACCTGAGGGGTCTGCTCCTTATGACGTGCTCAGTATGCTGGTTTCTGTGTTCTCATCACTCAGGTTCCACTGGGTCTTGAGGAATGCACACACACACAGATTACACACATTAATGAAAAATTTGGTGAGGGTACCCCAGAACATAACTAGAAGAGAAACTTCGTGTTTTAGGGAAGAACTCAATGGGCACTGAGAGAAGGAGCCTGTCCCTTCTACTTTATCCTGAGTTGTTTGATTATATCCAGAAATATTCAGCAAAGACAAACTCACAACCATGGTTTCAAATTAATTAGCTTTTAAACTTTATTTCTTACTACTCCCCAAAGTTTTTGACCCCCAATCTGCCAAACGAATAAAATGAGGAAAAAAGCAAAAATAATATGAGCAGCAGTGATGAGAGTCCCATTCCAACTACGTCCAGGCCGGTTGGCCACCAGGCTTGCTGTGACCAGTCACTCCAAGGGACAAAGCAGAAAAACAGAGACAGCTCCGGGGGACATGTGACATGGGGAACTTTTCCATGACTTGACAGTTCTGTGCCTAGACTCTCACCTCACTCTTTCCTAAATTCCTCTCTCCTAAGCCCCAGTCTCCACTAAGTTTACTAGGTTTCTTTGGTGTGAGTATTCCATCTTTCAGGGGATGTGCCTGCTTCCATTCTGTTCTTCCCAAGTGACATTTTGGCTCAGAGGGAACCTCAAATTACATAATAGCAATGAGGAAGGGTGGCCCAGACCCCAAGCTGTCATTCTGTCTTTGCTGGTATCCCTTGAAGTCTAGTCCCTCTAGTGGGCTAGAGCCACCTGGATTTTGATCGCTGTACACAGGCTTCGCTGCTCATGTCGGTGAGTCTTGCCTCCAGCTTTTTTGAGGCCCCATTGTCCTGACCCTATATCTCTTCCAGGCTCCCAAGTCTCTCAGCACTTCTGTGCCCCTCCTTTGGAGTCCAGGATCTCTTAGCTGCATTCCCTGTCCCATTTTGGAGGGTCCAGGCCTCTGTGAAGCTATCCCGGGACACATCCATCTAAACAGCTCTCACATCCACCGCTAATCCAGCTCCTGGGGTCATGTTGTTTTGGCACCATTCCAACACGGGACATCTCTGGGAGAATTGCAGACTTTCTTTGCCATGTACTAAAAAGCAGGAAACAAGCCCATCTGCTTTGAATTTCCCCACACCTGTCTCCTGGACATCATCACTCCCTTATATCAGAATGTTGGCCCCAAAGTGGGGTTCAAGGAACAGGCTCTCACATGTCTTAAGTACTCATCCCCCAAAATCTTCCCAAGTTCCTCCCTAACTCAGGAAGCCTGACCTGTATGTCACATTCTGCAGTTTATCTTCTCGGTGGTTCTTGGTACATTCTGTAAATTTCCAAGCTTAATTCTCAGTGTTTGGAGGTATAGCAAGAATCCTTGTCTCATTCAAATGCTTAGTTCTTACAGTAGAAAGCCTCTCATTACTTTTTTTTTTTCCTACCACGGGCTTTAGAAATGTCTGTTTTGATAGGCAAAATTGAGCTATAACTTCTTTGTTCTAGACTGTTTCCATAGGTCATGCACCTAGAAAACAATGACTGCTTAATGGTTGGGGTGAGAGGAGTAGGGTAAAGAAATAAAAATTGTGTAATTTAATATTAAAATGTTACCCCATTGTAGAATCCTAGTTCTATTACTTTCTAACTGTATGACCTTGGAAGAATTATTTATCTGCTCAGAGCCTTGGTGTTTTAATTTGCAAAATAGATGAAAGAAGTAGAACCTGATTCAGGAGTTTGCTGTGAGAATTAGATGAGATAAATCATTTAAAGTTGTTGGGCATAATACATAGCACATAGTTCTTGCTTTTATAGACACATAGTTACACTTCAATTCCATTTTGCAACAAGGCAGAGTATAAATGAACAATTAAAAGAATGTACTAAATACTTTGAACAACAATGAGGTAGGTGTTTGGGTGGCAGACTCCTTCAGTCCACCAGAAAATTAAGCCAAGGGAGTGGGTTAAACACCCAGAGCTGAAGGCCATCTCCAGGGCACACCAACGTTTGAAGGGCAAGCAGATGAAGAGGAAAGTGGGAGGTGAGGGTGGAGGGGAAACCAGGAGAGTGCCATAGAAGCCAAGAGACAAAAATCACTTCAGCGAGGAAGGAATGACCACTGGAGGTCAATGCTGCAGAGAAGCCTTAAGTGCCCAGATTCCATTTGGTTAAGGAGCAAATGGCAGATAAAGAATTGGGGACAGCAAAGGCAGATAACCTGTAAAGAAGGAAAATAGGACTAAAGGTAGAGGCAGTCACTGAATAAGTTTGAGGTTTGTCTGCTTATAGGATGGGAGAGACAGCCCATTTTAACGAAGCTGGGAATGAGTCAGCAGGGAGGGACCTGGACACGGCTGGAGGGAAGTGTGTAGCTTCAGTGGCAGGAAGTTGAGTGAGTTCCCATGTGACAACTCCCCTTTTCTCTGTGAAGTCGCAGGCAGAGGATTTCTTTCAGAGAGGTGGGCACATGGATAAAAGTTTTGAGAAGAGTGGAGGTGACTCTTGGGGCTACACAGAGAAGGGACACTGCAGGGCTCATTGGTACATCCAGTGAAGCAAATTATCATCGCCTGCTAGTTTTGAAAATGAAAAATTTGAAATGTGGGGAGGGTATTTTTCTGGGCTTCCAAGCAGAGACTGTGTCCCATTGGCTGTGTATACTGCACTGGAACACATGCATTAAGAAAGGAGTATTCAGGGATATTTGGTGCAACAGGAATTTATCTGCCCAACATTTTACAGTTATAGCCCCCCAAAACCCGAATTATGTAAGCCCTTTTTTAATATTTAACTAAAGTTACCTGGTAAAATAAGCTGATAGTGAATTGATTCCAAATTTTCTACAAGGAACTTATGTTCTCTTCACTTTTAAAATATTTTTGACTGCCCCTAGGTGGTGTTTTGTTCAATTCATGCAAAAGTAAAATTCTTTTGATTCACCTTTTCAGAAGGAAATGTACTGTAAGGTAAACATGCTACCAGCTGCAGTTCAGTCCTAATATTTGCTTTCCAACTTATTCCAATTCTCTAGACCAGCTATGGTAAAATGAAAACTTCGCTTTTCTCGATTGTTACACAATGTCCTGCTTGTCCTGAAAGGAAATGGAGATGAGTAGGTCTTTCTTTTCTTCCCCTCAGAAGCACCTGGGGAAGGTAGTGATGCAGGAAGCAGGTCCTATGCGAGAGAGAGAAGTATGAATGTTTGCCTGACTGAGAAGTCACTTTGTATTTGCAATTCTTTCACCTTTTTTTAAAAAATTAAAATTTCATATTTAAAAAATAATCAAATTCCCCTTTAAACTAAAGGTGCTTACTAGCCTTTTTTAGTCCCATTTAATAGTGCCTATCACTCCATGCTAGAAATACCAGGTTTTCTGCAAATTCATTACTAAAAACACTCTGTTAACAACCGAAATTATCAATCTCTTATGATACTCCAAGCTAGTAGAATGACTATTTAAGTAAAATAAATACATTTTTTCTTTCTCATTAGAAGCGGTAAGATAGGATTTTATGTATCAACCCAAAGCCTTCCTTTCGCTCTCTATGCATCTTGGGTTTGAACGCTAATCCTGCTACTTATCACCTCTGTGACCTTGGGCACACCTCTTGACCTCTCTGAACCTTGGCTTTCTCACCTGTAATACCAGTATCTGCCCCCCACCCCTACCCCCAGGGTTGTTATGGCGAACAGAACATTCTTTTTTTAATGTTGTGAAGTTTTTGGTACAGAATGCTTGATAAATAGCAGAGATTAAGTACAAGTGCATTCTTTCAGGTTCATTGCTATTTCTGTTAGAAAACTAAATAACATACAGGAGTTGTGCAGGACATCTGCTGTTGGCTCTCCCTCCCCCAGCCCAGGCCCAGTGTCCACCCGTCTCCATCTTGTTTTGTGCCCCGGGGGGTTGACTTGTGTAGATTGGATGGACAGTTTCCTTTGTCCTCTGGCTTCCGTTTGAGTCTGGCCAGTGGACAGGAGGTTGGAGGGAGGTGGAAAAAGAGGTTGGGATATTTATTCATCCAGGTCCCTTCCTGTGGGGTCACTGGGGGCTGGCTGCAGCTCTCAACTGAATTTCCCAGGATCTGTCAGGCAGCCCTCACCACACAGCTCTCTCTTTCTCTGGGTTTCAGTAACTACTCACTGTCTTTGCCCTCGCAGTGACTAGCCCGTCACTGAACTTGGAGAACCTCCACGCCCTGCTCTTTGTATATAATTCCTTTATTAAATGCTCCTCACATTACGTAATTTAAGTGTGCCGTCTTTTTCCTGCTGGGTCTCTGTGATCCAGGACCTCTGCTAATTTGGAGGCCACTACAAGAAATATCCTTAGACTCTTCATTGCTTGAGGCCTCTGTTTCTCCAGAAAGCTTGATGAAACTTGGACCGAACCCAAATTCGGGAATCTGTGTGTACTTGAAAGCTTCCCCACTACTTCCACTATGTTCTCCTGCTGCTTTCTGTGCTCGTGAGTCCAGCTCTCCTTGGTTCAGGTGTGGATCAGACCCAGGCGTGAAGCTCCAGCCCTCTGCATTGTCCTAAGAACTCCGAAAACGTTCAGTATTGCGTGATGCTCTTTGACTTTGCTGAAGAGTGAGGGTGACACAGCAGGGACCCCATGACATGCCACCCAGATTTCAGCCATCTGTACTGCCTCCCAACACCTGTCCTGCTCCCAAATGAGCCCCCATTAACTCTCATCTCACGTCATCCACCTCACCTGCTCCCAGTGTTTCTCTGATAGGAGCACCCATCACAGCTCAAAATCATCTCATCTTGTGACCCGTGGGGAAACAAACAGGCTCAACAAAGTCCTGAAATCACCCAGTGGGCTCCACATTTAGGCCAACTCCTTGCCTAACCCCACTGACCATTATCCCCCTAAGATCCCATAGCAGACATTGGAGCAGGGGGCAATTTGGGATCAGTTGGCAAGAAACAAACCAAAGAAACTTGGGAACCAAGTGTTTAACCTAGGACTCTGCTTGATGACCACAGCTTGGTAATCTTGGGGCTTTCCCTCCTGTGAACCCAATAGCCACTTTTACACAGTTTAAAGAGCTCCTCCAAATAAATGATTAAAGATTACCCTCCCCCACCTCCCCGCAAAATAAGCAAAGAACAAAATCTGGCTATAGGAGGAGCCCCAGCCCAGGACTGTGGGCACTTAGCCTGGGGGCCCTTCCTCTTGGAGTAGGAGGTGGGCTAGTAATGAGGTCCTGGGCCTGGAGCCTCGTTGGCCAGGGTGATGGCAGGCGACTGCAGACCCAGCGTACACAGGCCCAGCCAGCTGCCAGTGGCAACCACATCTGGTTAAGGAGCCCAAAGAGTGCTGAGGTGGTGTAGGAGCCGAGAGGCCGAACAGACACTCTGATGGTCACTGGCCACCAGCCTGCTGTGCTGGACTGTGCTCTCAGGCTGCTGATCTCCCTGCACCAGCTTTGCCTCAATCACCCACAGTGAAAGCTGAGGTCAGGGGGAACATTTAAAAAGACTCCAGACGTCCTGAAGGCCCACAGGGATCATGGAAAAAGTACCATACAGAAATAAAAAAGCACAAAGGAACAACAACAACTTCTAAATAGGCCAGATCTTCCCCGGGTCCCTAACCTGCTTCACTCTCAGACCACCTGAGCAAGGAGTAGCTCACACCAGGCATCTCCACACCCCAGATCATGGCCTCCTCTCTCCAACCCAAAGCCTTGTCTCTGCGTGGGCTGAGCTGTTCCCAGAATGACTGACAGTGAAAGTATCCATCCGATCAAGGGAAAACCCAATCTCCTCACAGAGGCTTCATAAACTCAAATGAATAATTACCCGATAATTATGAACACATCTCTCAAATTCTGGACTGTTTAATCTAATATAAGAGTATGTTTGGAACATCAAAAGCTGAATTGAATTTGGGTTGTGTGACAACCTAAATCCAGTTCCTTTGCAGTCTCTCTTCAAGAATTAAAAAATTCTTGGGATCCAGTTTATCCATGGTTCACTTTGCTACAACATATTTTGGTGATGTGTTGTTCAGAATAGAAGGCTTATTTATATTTTAGATAAATTTTTACCATTTAAAATGTTTTTGTCTCATTTAATACTTTAGCCTTTGAACATTCCTCAACCCCTAATTTTATTAGTCTGCTTTTCCCTAGCATACCTTTTTTTTCATGTCTTTATTGTCAACCTTCTCTCTTTTTGTTTTATATTCATCTCTTGTACAGAGAATAAAGTTGAAGGTTGGTTGCTATTTCACCCAACTTTCTGTCTATTATGTAGTATTATTTTTTTCCCTTTTCACGATTTCTGCTGAATTAACATTTTTCTGCGTTAATGTACTATGGCTCTGTGATTTCAGGGACTCAGCCCCTTTTAATTTATTACTCCACCACCTGTAAGTTGTTAACCTCATCTGCATGGTCATCATGGCTCACCTCCATGTGAACATCGCAGCCAGGGAAAAGGGAAAAAAGGAAGGGCATGACCAAACAAATGCACATGTGATTTCCATTCATTCAGTGAACCAGAACGTCCTCACCTGCCTGCCCCAGTAGCAAGGGAGGCTGGGAAAAGCAATTGTGCGGCTATTGAATGCTTGTCTCTCGGATCCATTTCCACCCTTCTAAATTCTGGGGTTTTTTTTTTTTTTTTTTTGCTGTACGCGGGCCTCTCACTGTTGCGGCCTCTCCCGTCGCGGAGCACAGGCTCCGAATGCGCAGGCTCAGCGGCCATGGCTAATGGGCTCAGCCGCTCCGTGGCACGTGGGCTCCTCCCAGACCGGGGCACGAACCCGTGTCCCCTGCATCGGCAGGTGGACCTCCAACCACTGCGCCACCAGGGAGGCCCCTGGGGTTTTTGTTTGTTTGTTTGTTTTGTTTTGTTTTGTTTTGTTTTGCGGTACGCGGGCCTCTCACTTCTGTGGCCTCTCCCTTTGCGGAGCACAGGCTCCGGACGCGCAGGCTCAGCGGCCATGGCTCACAGGCCCAGCCGCTCCGCGGCATGTGGGATCTTTCGAGACCGGGGCACGAACCCTTGTCCCACGCATCAGCAGGCGGACTCTCAACCACTGCGCCACCAGGGAAGCCCTAAATTCTGGTTTTTGATGCTGGGATTGGGACTCTGCACACTACGTTTCTTCTTTGTCAGCTGACTTTGTTTTAAGTTCCACCAAGAGGATGACGTGCAGGGACGCTGGAAGGTAGGAGAAGGAGAGAGGGGAGTGTTTCTTCCTTATTTGCTGGCTATCCTTTTCATGTTACTCTGGGAATGGTCATGCACCCCAGTAGCACCAGTTGGTTCTAATCTCCAACTTCTTTTGCCACTCCCAGAACCAGCCTCATCGCCCTCACCTCAGAGGTCTGAGTCACAGCTCCAGGGGACCCTTTCTCTGAACGTTTAGGTTCTACAACTTCAATTTTTCTCTTTGTTCCTCCAGCCCAAGGACTTGTAGCTGCTTCCTGGAGTTATTACCTCTGTTTTACTGCCACATTCCCTCTTTGACTTTTCAGTCTTCCAACATCTGTTAAACTAATTCCCTATATTAAATTCTCTTTGTTTAAATACCTAGTATGGTTTCAGCTTTCCTGAATGGACCCTGCCTGATATAATCGGCAGCTTAATGGCCAAATGCCACTAAAAATTGTAATGCTATTTAAGTCGGGGAGAATGGATATTGGGGAGAACTATCAGTCTTCAGAACAAAACAAGAATTTTAGTACAATTTCATTCTTGTGGGTGCATAACCCCACCGTAGCTTTCAAGATTTGTTGAAACCATGTTGAGCTTTTGTTCCAGTTGATTAATTTTTTTTGTAGTTTATGCCTATAACATTTAAAGACTTCTTTAAACAGTTCTACTTAAATTCACAGACATAGTATCAATATTTGGACTTAACACATTTTATTGGTTTTATTTTTCATAACTCTTTTGATATAACAGATCTTCGTGTTTTGTAAGTTATTTATTCTGATTCTTTTTCCTTCCCTAGGTAATATTTTTTTAGAAAAAAATGTATGTGTGTAGCATACGTTCTGGATTCCTGGGTATTCAAAAATGTGTCTTACAGTGAATGGGTCCACATGTCACTAGTGTCATGTAATATAGATTTAAGATTATTTTATTGAGAAAAACTTACAGAGAAGTAGCATAGGGCACCAGTGCCCTGAACACTCATTACCCCACAGAAAGGTGATTACTCCACAGAAAGGTGGACTGCGTGCATATGGACCAGTTTTCAGGAAGGGAGGCCCCAAAGTACTTTATATATTTACAGGGAAGATGGGAGGAAGTGAGGAACACTTAGTGGGTATAACAGTGGGGTTTCCTGGTTGAGGAGGCTGATAAAAAGCCTCCAGAGCTCAGCCTTTGGTTTTAACTTGTTCTTCTACTGGGCTCACTTAAGCCTGCTGAATAGACTTTTTTTAAAAAATTTTTTTACACAGCAGGTTCTTATTAGTTATCTATTTTTATACATATTAGTGTGTATATGTCAATCCTAGTCTCCCAATTCATCCCACCACCACCACCACCCCCGCCACTTTCCCCCCCTTGGTGTCCATACGTTTGTTCTCTACATTTGTGTCTCAGTTTCTGCCCTACAAAGCAGTTCATCTGTACCGTTTTTCTAGGTTCCACATATATGCATTAATATATGATATTTGTTTTTCTCTTTCTGACTTACTTCACTCTGTATGACAGTCTCTAGATCCATCCATGTCTCTACAGATGACTCGATTTTGTTCCTTTTTATGGCTGAGTAATATTCCATTGTATATATGTATATATGTGTATATATGTGCCACATCTTCTTTATCCATTCATCTGTCGATAGGCATTTAGGTTGCTTCCATGTCCTGGCTATTGTAAATAGTGCTGCAGTGAACATTGGGGTGCATGTGTCTTTTTGAATTATGGTTTTCTCAGGGTATATGCCCAGTAGTGGGATTGCTGGGTAATATGGTAGTTCTATTTTAGTTTTTAAAGGAACCTCCATACTGTTCTCCATAGTGACTGTATCAATTTACATTCCCACCAACAGTGCAAGAGGGTTCCCTTTTCTCCACACCCTCTCCAGCATTTGTTGTTTGTAGATTTTCTGATGATGCCCATTCTAACTGGTGTGAGGTGATACCTCATTGAAGTTTTGATTTGCATTTCTCTAATAATTAGTGATTTTGAGCAGCTTTTCATGTGCTTCTTGGCCATCTGTATGTCTTCTTTGGAGAAATGTCTATTTAGGTCTTCTGCCCATTTTTGGATTGGGTTGTTTCTTTTTTCAATATTGAGCTGCATGAGCTGTTTTTGTATTTTGGAGATTAATCCTTTGTCCGTTGATTCGTTTGCAAATATTTTCTCCCATTCTGAGGGTTGTCTTTTTGTCTTGTTTGTAGTTTCCTTTGCTGTGGAAAAACTTTTTTTTTTTTTTTTTGTGGTACGCGGGCCTGTCACTGTTGTGGTCTCTCCCGTTGCGGAGCAACAGGCTCCGGACGCGCAGGCTCAGCAGCCATGGCTCACGGGCACAGCCGCTCCACGGCATGTGGGATCCTCCCGGATCGGGGCACGAACCCGTGTCCCCTGCATCGGCAGGAGGACTCTCAACCACTGCGCCACCAGGGAAGCCCTGCTGTGGAAAAACTTTTAAGTTTCATTAGGTCCCATCTGTTTATTTTTGTTTTTATTTCCATTACTTTAGGAGGTAGATCAAAAAAGATCTTGCTGTGATTTATGTCAAAGCGTGTCCTTCCTATGTTTTCCTCTAAGAGTTTTATAGTGTCTGGTCTTGCATTTAGGTCTCTAATCCATTTTGAGTTTATTTTTGTGTATGGTGTTAGGGAGTGTTCTAATTTCATTCATTTACATGTAGCTGTCCAGTTTTCCCAGCACCACTTACTGAAGAGACTGTCTTTTCTCCATTGTATATCCTTGCCTCCTTTGTCATAGATTAGTTGACATAGGTGCATGGGTTTACCTCTGAGCTTTCTGTCCTGTCCCATTGATCTATATTTCCGTTTTTGTGCCAGTACCATATTGTCCTGATTACTGTAGCTTTGTAGTACAATCTGAAGTCGGGGAGTCTGATTCCTCCAGCTCAGTTTTTTTCCCTCAAGACCACTTTGGCTATTTGGGGTCTTTTGTATCTCCTTACAAATTATAAGATTTTTTTTGTTCTAGTTCTGTAAAAAATGCCATTGGTACTTTGGTAGGCATTGCGTTGAATCTGTAGATTGCTTTGGGTAGTATAGTCATTTTCACAATATTGATTCTTCCAATCCAAGAACATGGTATATCTCTCCATCTGTTGGTATCATTTTTAATTTCTTTTATCACTGTCTTGTAGTTTTCTGCATACAGGTCTTTTGTCTCCTTAGGTAGGTTTATTCCTAGGTATTTTATTCTGTTTGTTGCAATGGTAAATGGGAGTGTTGCCTTAATTTCTCTTTCAGATTTTTCATCATTAGTGTATAGGAATGCAAGAGATTACTGTGCATAATTACTGTGCAACTTTACCAAATTCATTGATTAGCTCTAGGAGTTTTCTGGTGGCATCTTTGAGATTCTCTAGGTATAGTATCATGTCATCTTCAAACAGTGATACTTTTACTTCTTCTTTTCCAATTTGTATTCCTTTTATTTCTTTTTCTTCTCTGATTGCCGTGGCTAGGACTTCCAAAACTATGTTGAATAATAGTGGTGAGAGTGGACATCTTTGTCTTGTTCCTGATCTTAGAGGAAATGCTTTCAGTTTTTCACCATTGAGAATGATGTTTGCTGTGGGTTCGCCGTATACGGCCTTTATTATGTTGAGGTAGGTTCTCTCTATGCCCACTTTCTGGAGAGTTTTTTTTTTTTTTTTTTTTTTAAACATCTTTATTGGGGTATAATTGCTTTACAATGGTGTGTTAGTTTCTGCTTTACAACAAAGTGAATCAGCTATACATATACATATGTTCCCATATGTCTTCCCTCTTGCGTCTCACTCCCTCCCACTCTCCCCATCCCACCCTTCCAGGCTGTCACAAAGCACCGAGCTAATATCCCTGTGCCTTGCGGCTGCTTCCCCCCAGCTATCTACCTTACTACGTTTGTTAGTGTGTATATGTCCATGACTCTCTCTCGCCCTGTCAAAACTCACCCTTCCCCCTCCCCATATCCTTAAGTCCGTTCTCCAGTAGGTCTGCGTCTTTATTCCTATCTTACCCCTAGGTTCTTCATGACATTTTTTTCCCTTAAATTCCATATATATGTGTTAGCATACGGTATTTGTCTTTTTCTTTCTGACTTACTTCACTCTGTATGACAGATTCTAGGTCTATCCATCTCATTACAAATAGCTCAATTTCATTTCTTTTTAAGGCTGAGTAATATTCCATTGTGTATATGTGCCACATCTTCTTTATCCATTCATCCGATGATGGGCGCTTAGGTTGTTTCCATGTCCTGGCTATTGTAAATAGAGCTGCAATGAACATTTTGGTACATGACTCTCTTTGAATTTTGGTTTTCTCAGGGTATATGCCAAGTAGTGGGATTGCTGGGTCATATGGTAATTCTATTTGTAGTTTTTTAAGGAACCTCTGGAGAGTTTTTATTATAAATGGGTGTTGAATTTTGTCAAAAGCTTTTTCTGCATCTATTGAGATGATCATATGATTTTTATTCTTCAATTTGTTAATATGGTGTATCACATTGATTGACTTTGCATATATTGAAGAATCTTTGCATCCCTGGGATAAATCCCACTTGGTCGTGGTGTATGATCCTTTTAATGTGTTGTTGAATTCTGTTTGCTAGTATTTTGTTGAGGATTTTTGCATCTATATTCATGAGTGATATTGGTCTGTAATTTTCTTTTTTTGTACTATCTTTGTCTGGTTTTAGTATCAGGGTGATGGTGGCCTCGTAGAATGAGTTTGGGAGTGCTCCTTTGTAATTTTTTGGAAGAGTTTGAGAAGGATGGGTGTTAGCTCTTCTCTAAATATTTGATAGAATTCACCTGTGAAGCCATCTGGTTCTGGACTTTTGTTTGTTGGAAGATATTTAATCGCAGTTTCAGTTTCATTACTTGTGATTGGTCTGTTCATATTTTCTATTTCTTCCTGGTTCAGTCTTGGAAGCTTATACCTTTCTAAGAATTTGTCCATTTCTTCCAGGTTGTCCATTTTATTGGCATAGAGTTGATTGTAGTAGTCTCTTAGGATGCTTTGTATTTCTGCCGTGTCTGTTGTAACTTCTCCTTTTTTATTTCTAATTCTATTGATTTGAGTCCTCTCCCTCTTTTTCTTAATGAGTCTGGCTAATGGTTTATCAATTTTGTTTATCTTCTCAAAGAACCAGCTTTTAGTTTTATTGATCTTTGCTATTGTTTTCTTTGTTTCTATTTCATTTATTTCTGCTCTGATCTTTATGATTTCTTTCCTTCTGCTAACTTTGGGTTTTGTTTGTTCTTCTTTCTCTAGTTCCTTTAGGTGTGAGGTTAGATTGTTTATTTGAGATGTTTGTTGTTTTTTGAGGTAGGCTTGTATTGCTATAAACTTCCGTCTTAGAACTCCTTTTGCTGCATCCCATAGGTTTTGGATCATTGTGTTTTCATTGTCATTTGTCTCTAGGTATTTTTTGATTTCCTCTTTGATTTCTTCAGTGATCTCTTGGTTATTTAGTAGTGTGTTGTTTAGCCTCCATGTGTTTCTGCTTTTTACGTTTTTTTCCCTGTAACTGATTTCTAATTTCATAGCGTTGTGGTCAGAAAGGATGCTTGGTATCATTTCAATTGTCTTAAATTTACTGAGGCTTGATTTGTGACCCAAGATGTGATCTGTCCTGGACAATGTTCCGTGTGCACTTGAGAAGAAAGTGTAATCTGCTGTTTTGGGATGGAATGTCCTATAAATATCAATTAAATCTATCTGGTCTATTGTGTCGTTTAAAGCTTGTGTTTCCTTATTAATTTTCTGTTTGGATGATCTGTCATTTGGTGTAAGTGAGGTGTTAAAGTCCCCCACTATTACTGTACTACTGTCGATTTCCTCTTTTATAGCTGTTAGCAGTTGCCTTATGTATTCAGGTGCTCCTATGTTGGCTGCATATATATTTATAATTGTTATCTTGTTCTTGGATTGATCCCTTGATCATTATGTAGTGTCCTTCCTTGTCTCTTGTAACATTTTTTATTTTAAAGTCTATTTTATCTGATATGAGTATTGCTACTCCAGTTTCTTTTGATTTCCATTTGCATGGAATATCTTTTTCCATTCCCTCGCTTTCAGTCTGTATGTGTCCCTAGGTCTGAAGTGGGTCTCCTATAGACAGCATATATGTGGGTCTTGTTTTTGTATCCATTCAGCAAGCCTGTGTCTTTTGGTTGGAGCATTTAATCCATTCACGTTTAAGGTAATTATTGATATGTATGTTCCTTTGACCATTTTCTTAATTGTTTTGGGCTTGTTTTTGTAGGTCCTTTTTCTCTTGTGTTTCCCAGTTAGAGAAGTTCCTTTAGCATTTGTTGTAGAGCTGGTTTGGTGGTGCTGAATTCTCTTAGCTTTTGCTTGTCTGTAAAGCTTTTGATTTCTCCATCAAATGTAAATGAGATCCTTGCCAGGTAGAGTAATCTTGGTTGTAGGTTCTTCCCTTTCATCACTTTAAATATGTCATTCCACTCCCTTCTGGCTTGTAGAATTTCTGCTGACAAATCAGCTGTTAACCTTATGGGATTTCCCTTGTATGTTATTTGACGTTTTTCCCTTGCTGCTTTCAATAATTTTTCTTGTCTTTAATTTTTGCCAATTTGATTACTATGTGTCTCAGCGTGTTTCTCCTTGGGTTTATCCTATATGGGACTCTGGCTTCCTGGACTTGGGTGGCTATTTCCTTTTCCATGTTAGGGAAGTTTTCGACTATAATCTCTTCAAATATTTTCTCTGGTCCTTTCTCTGTCTCTTCTCTTTCCGGGACCCCTCTCTTTCTGGGACCCCTGTAATGTGAATGTTGGCGTGTTTAATGTTGTCCCAGAGGTCTCTTAGGCTGTCTTCATTCTTTTCATTCTTTTTTCTTTATTCTGTTCCGCAGCAGTGAATTCCACCATTCTGTCTTCCAGGTCACTTATCCATTCTTCTGCTCCATTATTCTGCTATTGATTCCTTCTACTGTAGTTTTCATTTCAGTTATTGTGTTGTTCATCTCTGTTTGTTTGTTCTTTAATTCTTCTAGGTGTTTGTTACACATTTCTTGCACCTTTTTAGTCTTTGCTTCCATTCTTTTTCCGAAGTCCTGGATCATCTTCACTTCAATCAGTATTCTGATTTCTTTTTCTGGAAGGTTGCCTATCTCCACTTCATTTAGTTGTTTTTCTGTGGTTTTATCTTGTTCTTCATCTGGTACATAGCCCTCTGCCTTTTCATCTTGTCTGTCTTTTCTGTGCATGTGGTTTTTGTTCCATAGGCTGCAGGATTGTAGTTCTTCTTGCTTCTGCTGTCTGCCCTCTGGTGGATGAGGCTATCTAAGAGGCTTGTGCAATTTTCCTGATGGGAGGGACTGGTGCTGGGTAGAGCTGGCTGTTGCTCTGGTGGGCAGAGCTCAGTAGAACTTTAATCTGCCTGACTGCTGATGGGTGGGGCTGGGTTCCCTCCCTGTTGGTTGTTTGGCCTGAGGCGACCCAACACTGGAGCCTACCTGGGCTCCTTGGTGGGGCTAATGTGGACTCTGGGAGGGCTCACGCCAAGGAGTATTTCCTGGAACTTCTGCTGCCAGTGTCCTTGTTCTCACAGTGAGACACAGCCACCCCCTACTGCCTCTGCAGGAGATCCTGCAAACACTAGCAGGTAGGTCTGGTTCAGTCTCCTGTGGGGTCACTGCTCCTTCCCCTGGGTCCTGATGCGCACACTACTTTGTGTGTGCCCTCCAAGAGTGGAGTCTCTGTGTCCCCCACTCCTGTCGAAGTCCTGCAATCAAATCCCGCTAGCCTTCAAAGTCTGATTCTCTAGGATTCCTCCTCCTGTTGCCGGATCCCCAAGTTGGGAAGCCTGACATGGGGCTCAGAACCTTCACTCCAGTGGGTGGACTTCTGTGGTATAAGTGTCCTCCAGTTTGTGAGTCACCCACCCAGCAGTTATGGGATTTGATTTTATTGTGATCGCGTTCCTCCTACCGTCTCATTGTGGCTTCCCCTTTGTCTTTGGGTGTGGGGTGTCTTTTTTGGTGAGTTCCAGTGTCTTCCTGCCGATGATTGTTCAGCAGTTCAGCTAGTTGTGATTCCGGTGCTCTTGTAGGAGGGAGTGAGAGCACGTCCTTCTACTCCGCCATCTTGAACCAATGTGATGGTGAGTTTTTTATGGTAAATTTGGCTAGGCTATGGTGCCCAGTTGTTTGGTCAAACACCAGTCTAGATGTTGCTGCTGTGAAGGTATTTTGTAGATGTGATTACTGTTTGAATGGACTTCTTGTTAAGCTACTGAGAGAGGTGAGGGAATGAACCTCCAGAGCCCTTGGATGTTTATCTTCTTGGTAATGTTGGCACTAACACCTATAAAAGATAATTTGGCTGGGTGTGCAGTTCTAGGGTAAGAATACTCTTAGATATCAGCTAGGGTTTCTTGCGTCCTTGAGATCAACTTGAACCCTGATTTCACATCTTGTGCATGTCCAGAGCAGTACCCAAGATTTCTTCAGATTCCCAGGGGATTCATGCAGTGTTTAAGAGAACAGGCTCACGACCTAAACTGCCTGTGTTTAAATTCTGACTCTGTTGCTTGTGTAACCACGTGACCTTGGTTTCTTAAACTTTCATTGCCTCATCTGTAAAATGGGAAAATAACACATCAGTTGTGCTGACCACATCTTTCCAGTTCTCCAGCTTTGGTCCCCTTGTGCCTGGGTTAAGCTAGGTGACTAGTTCTTGGTTGTGAGTAGAAATGACATTTGTGATATCTGGAATTGCTGGTTTGAGACCCTCAAGAGTTCTCTCCCCCGACCTCCCCACTTTGGCATGGTGATAAGCAATGTATAAGATGATTGAGTTGTCCAGTTTGCACACATAAATGAAAGGGAATAAAAAGCATCTGAAATTTGAGGCCTTATGGGTAGGCCTGCCCATAACATTTCTGAGGTCTGGAGCCAGAGCACAAAGGAGGTATGTATACAGTTGTCTAGATATTTGAAAGTTATAAACTGAGATAAAATATTAAATAAAATCTGTTCTACCTCCTGCCTTGACAAATATATTTCCATAACAAAAAAATTAAAATAATGTAAAGCTATTTTTATGACTGAGAATCAACAAAATATCACAGATGACTGTATTAATTACTGCACATATTTTAGGTGGTCTTTGGTGGGTCAGTAATATTTACATGAGTAAGAAAATTAAGAAACAAAATTTATGACATTTGATATAATTTTATTTTAATGAAATCACTAATTATGTGAATATAAGAATTTACATTATTTCTATTCTCTTGACATTAGTGGTATTAAGTGTTAAAAGCAAAGTAATTATTCAAAGTATACAAAATTTAAATATACAAAATTTATCAAAATGGAAAATTTTATAGATGCAAAATCAAAAATTAAAATTATTTTATTTTCAAAAAACATTTTCCCATAACAGTAAAATTATCTATGAAAAGGTAAAATAAAATTATAATTAGTGAATATCAAACTTATACATCAAAATTAAGTAAGCATAAATTTAATATTTCAAAACTTCAATATTATTGATACTTTATACTTTTTATTGCAATTTTAGTGTTCAGTTTCCATCTAGTTGCCAATATAAAGGATATTGGTATCACTTTATGCATCTAGACCTTATATTTACAAATTCAAGAGTAATATGAATTATTAATATTGTAAAATGTTTCTCTGACAGTATGTGCAACTTTTGACAGTACTACAAATTGGAACAGGGAAAGAAAATGGGCATTTGACATTACTGGGAAATGATACTTTGTTGTGCAAGAATCTTCTGCATTCATGTTGAGGGAAAAGATTTGACAAATTAGTCTTTTTTCTTTCACTTCAATTACTCCAGTCTTCTATCCACTACAAATCAGTGTTCATCTCTGACATCAGCAGTGACAGCCCGAGGGCTAGGAAGGTACATTACACTCCAGCGTAGTTACTTTGCTCTTTCGTTGGTTGGTTTGTTTTGGCTGTGCTGCACAGCTGCGGGATCTTAGCCAGGAATTGAACCCAGGCCCTCGGCAGTGAACACGTGGAGTCCTAACCACTGGGTTGCCAGGGAGTTCCCTAGTTATTTTGTTTTGATGACATATGAAAGAGATATCGAGAAGTGAATTCCTGGGGCCTGAATGGTGTAAGATATGAGAGCAGCTGTTTGTGTTGTGCCAGGGCTGAGTATCAGATCTTGAGTGACACAGAGGCTCTCTAAAATATGGAGCTAAGGACAGTAGCTCCTCCTGTCTAGGTCTGGGGGAACTAGAGTGGCAGAGTTGGAGAAGTCACCTGCTCCTAAACTTTAAAGAGTAAGAGAATTAAGAAAAGGTTTGAATATCAAAGGCCAATCAGTGATAAACCCAGCAATAAAGGATTGAGTTCTTCTCATTTAAGTCTGATGGCTTCAAACTGCCAGTGATTAGAGAGAGAGAGGGAGGCCTGGGAATGAGACATTAATATAGTAAACTAGACTTGATGTCTTTGGAAAGATATGAATAGTAATGAAAGTTGAGTGTGCCTACTGGCTCCTGACACTAAAGAAGCAAATAGATCATAAGCCAATTGAGATTCTGAGAAAGTTATATTGCAGAAGAGTCTGTGAGCCTAGACTAAAATGCTTTTAACAGGTTGAAACAATCTCTGGCCCCCAAACTTTCATAGGCGGGAAGTAGGCTGTGAAATCTTGAGGCTCCCAAGGAGGACATAATCTCTAACACACACCATAATGTGGCCAAGGAGGATAATGGACGTGGAAGAACCTCCAGAAAGGTGATGCAGGGGCCACAAAGAATCGAGAAATTCTTCAACAAGTGGAATCAGGTCTAATCAAGGAAATTCCCCCAACTGGCAGAAAAGAGAATCCTCATAATGCCTGTCCCATCAGATTTCCTAATTGCTACAGACCAATGATTGCTGTGTGTCCTCCATCAGGCCTTCTTCTGGAGGGAAGTTTGTCATAGTTATCCTCTCCTTGATCTGCATGGTACAGTGGGCGTGTTAGGGGTCTGAGGGAAGATAGCATGTCCATTAGTTCATGTGCTGTGAGGTCCCACAGAGGCACATCCAGATCTAAAGACGTCTGTGCCTCATCAGCCCTGGACTTTGAACTGGATGCAGTAACTTGATGGGACTTTGGTTTTTCTTCCTTTGGGAGATGACAGCATGTTCAGTGTGGGAAGGACAGTGTGCCCAATATCTGGTAGCCAAAGGGGTGGACTGCTGTAGAGATGGCCACCTCCCATTGAAAACTGTGCTCTAATTCCATAGTGTAGAGATATTGCTGGAAAGACATAGAATCAGTTCTTCTGCCAGGCATGAGTTTTACTGGGGTTATGCTTTCCTGGCTCTGGCTTTATAAAAGAAGCCCAGGGCAGCCTCTCACTGCCAAGGAAATCTAACTTCAAATCCAACTCTGCTGTGGGCGTCCTCTTTATTTATGGCACTCCTCTTGCTTTATACCTCAGCTATATATTAAAATATTTCAAATATTATATATAGCATTTTTATGTGTTTGGAGGAGGTAGGGTTGCATTCCACATTAGCTCTGCCTGCCATCCTGAAGTTCTCCCAAACAACAGCAAACATCCAAAAAATAAATTGCAAAGTTCCAAAAATGTTGAATTAAATCATTGAGGAAGGAGAAGCATTAATTTTATTTATTATTCTTTAAAATATATTTATTTCATCTTATCCTATGCATCTCTTTACATTGTAATTACTGTATAAATCATGATCTTAATGTTTGCATAACATTCATTAGGTTCCATACAATATTTTTGTAGTGAATTTCTTAGTGGCCTCTGCTTGCTATTCATCAAGTAGAACATAAATATAATACACTAATTTACCGTCAGATACATCTGATGGTAAGATCTTAAAAATTTTAAAAAAATTCTTAACTATGACTTTTCTTCTAAATACAATTTTCTTAATAGACTTTCCATTTGGGGAGATACAATATTTGTTCTTTTAGTTTCAGAAAGAGGTTCTGGTATATATTGAAGATGAATTGCTTAAATTGGGTCCATTTTGGTTTGTCTTGAAGGAGTTTATCAATATATTTTCTCTATCCAAAAGAGTATTTCACGCAAATGTATGACCTAGAATCTCAGAAGCATAATGGATATGCGAAAAACTGGTCAGCAGTGTCATTTTAGGGTATAAATCACTGGCTACTTGTTTCAAATACTGGTCAACTA
Organism: Phocoena sinus; assembly: GCF_008692025.1. Classification (NCBI taxonomy): domain Eukaryota; kingdom Metazoa; phylum Chordata; class Mammalia; order Artiodactyla; family Phocoenidae; genus Phocoena; species Phocoena sinus. The sequence goes on along the minus strand of NC_045769.1, from coordinate 58,714,277 downwards.
AATCTGCTCTTGGTGTAAATATTTGCCTATATTTAAGATTCTGAATAGCCTCAAGAGAAGTAACACACAGGGATTGAGATTTCATCATGGTGTTTTAAAAAGTAGGTTGTGGGCTTCCCTGGTGGCGCAGTGGTTGAGAGTCTGCCTGCCGATGCAGGGGACACGGGTTCGTGCCCCGGTCTGGGAAGATCCCACATGCCGTGGAGCGGCTGTGCCCGTGAGCCATGGCCGCTGAGCCTGCGCATCCGGGGCCTGTTGCTCCGCAACGGGAGGGGCCACAACAGTGAGAGGCCCGCGGCCGCAAAGAAAAAAAGCAGGTTATTATGAGAAAAACTGGCAATGAGCTACTCCAAAAAATTCAGTACAATTTTAGTAAAATTGTTTTTATGTAATATTTTATTTACATTATGAAACATTTATAGAAAATTAGACAAGACAAGTGAAATTGCTGAGCAGTAGGATGTCAGCTTTATAAAGTGTTATCAAATTGCTCTTCAAAGTCATGGTACCAATTATGCTTCCACCAGCAATGTGCGGGGGTTCCAGTGTTCTCACATGCTCCCTCAATACTTGGTCACATCTGATTTATTTTTCCAATCTGATGAGAAATTTTTATATCATTGTTTTTATTTACATTTCCCTGGTTATTATTGGGTTGAATCTTTTAAAACATACTGTATTTGTTTGCTGTTTGGATTTCCTTTTGTTTGTCTTTTTTTGTCCTTGTCTACTTTTTGTTGTAACATTTTTTTCGTATTTATAGTTTATAGAAGTTATTTAAAGAGGATTTTACACATTTTTTTTAGTAGTTGCCCTAGGATTTACAACATTTGTCTTTATGTAATCACACGGTATCTTTAAACAGTGTCATCCTACTTCATATACAGTATAAGAACCTTACAACATATTATTTCAATTTCTCCTTCCATCTTTTGTGCTGTTTGTGGTCATATATATTATTTCTGCATATGCTATAAACCTACAATACATTGCTATTATTTTTGCTTTAGACAGCCAATGATCTTTTAGAGTGATTAGACATAAGAAAACATGTCTTTTATATTTACCTTCATTTTAACCATTTCTGGAAAACTTTGTTTCTTTTTGTCAATACAAGTTTCTGTCTGTCATCATATTTCTTCTTCTTGAAGGACTTCCTTTGACCTTTCTTGCAGTGCAATTCTGAAGTTAATAAATTCTCTCAGTACTTGTTTGTCTAAAAAAGCCTTTATTTTTCCTCCAACTTTGAAAAATATTTTCGTTGAATATAGAAATCTAGATTCATCAGTTTTCTCTGCAGCAGGTTAAGGAGACACTAAGGAGGCTTGCTTAGTTGTGGACAAGAAGTCTGCTGTGATTCTTATCATTTTCCTCTGTATGAAATTTTTCAATTGAATTTGTTTGCTTGTTTTTTGCTGTTGAATTGTATGAGTTCTTTATATAGTTTGAATATTAATCTCCTATCAGATATATGATTTGCAGATATCTTCTCCCACTTGTTATGTTGCCTTTTCATTTTGTTGTGCAGAACCTTTGTAGTTTGATGTAGTCTCACTTGTTTATTTTTGCTTTTGTTGCGTTTACTTTTGGTATCAAATTCAAAAAGTTGTTGGCAAGGCCAATTTCAAGGAGTTTACCACCTATGTTTTCTTCTAGGAGTTTTATGGTTTCAGGTCTTACGTTCAAGTCTTTAATCCATTTTGAGTTAATTTTTGTGTATGGTATAAGATGGTGGTCCAGTTTCATTCTTTCGCATGTGGCTATCTAGTTTTCCAATGCTGTTTATTGAAGAGACTATCCTTTCTCCATTATATGTTCTTTTTTAAAAAAAAGTTTTATTGGCATATAGTTGATTTACAATGTTGTGTTAGTTTCAGGTGTACAGTAAAGTGAATCAGTTATACACATGCATGTATCTGTTCTTTTTTAGATTCTTTTCCCATGTGGGTTATTACAGAATGTTGAGTAGAGTTCCCTGTACTATACAGTAGGTCCGTATCTATTTTATTTACAGTTAATCCCAATCTCCTAATTTATCCCTCCCCCCTCCCTTCCCCTTTGGTAATCATAAATTTGTTTTCTACGTCTGTGACTCTATTTCTGTTCTGTAAATAAGTTCATTTGTACCATTATTTTAGATTCCACATCTAAGCGATACCATATAATATTTGTCTTTCTCTGTCTGACAGTATGATAATCTCTAGGTCCATCCATGTTGCTGCAATTGGCATTATTTCATTCTTTTTTATGGCTAAGTAAGTTCCATTGTATATATGTACCACATCTTCTTTATCTACTCCTCTGTTGATGGACATTTAGGTTGCTTCCATGTCCTCTCTTTTGTAAACAGTGCTGCAGTGAACATAGGGGTGCATGTATCTTTTCAAATTATGGTTTTCTCTGGATATATGCCCAGGAGTGGGATTGCTGGATCATATGGTAGCTCTATTTTTAGTTTTTTTAAGGAAACTCTGTACTGTTCTCCATAGTGGCTGTACCAATTTACATTCCCACCAACAGTGTTGGAGGTTTCCCTTTTCTCCACACTCTCTCCAGCATTTATTGTCTATAGATTTTTTGATGATGGCCATCCTGACCAGTGTGAGGAGATACCTCATTGTAGTTTTTTTTTAATTTTATTGGAGTATAATTCATTTACAATGTTGTGTTTCAAGTGTACAGCAAAGTGAATCTGTTATAGAAATACATATATCCACTTTTTTAGACTCTTTTCCCATATAGGCCATTACAGAGTATTGAGTAGAGTTCCCTGCGCTATACAGTAGGTCCTTATTAGTTATCTATTTTATATATAGAAGTGTGTATGTGTCAATCGCAATCTTCCAATTTATCCCTCCCCACTTTACTCCCTGGTAACCGTAAGTTTATTTTCTACATCTGTAACTCTATTTCGTGTAGATAAGTTCATTTGTAGGCTTTTCTTTAGATTCCACATATAAGTGATGTATGATATTTGTCTTTCTCTGTCTGACTTACTTCACTCAGTATGAGAATCTCTGGGTCCATCCATGTTGCTGCAAATGCATTATTTTGTTCTTTTTTATGGCTGAGTAATATTCCATTGTATATATGTACCACATCTTCTTTATCCATTCCTTTGTTGATGGACATTTAGGCTGCTTCCATGTTCTGGCTATTGTGAATAGTGCTGCAATGAACATTGGGATACACGTATTTTTTCAGATTATGTTTTTTTCCTGAATATATATATGCCCAGGAGTGGGATTTCTGGATCATATGGTAGCTCTATTTTCAGTTTTTTAAGGAACCTCCATACTGTTCTCCATACTGGCTGTACCAGTTTGCATTCCCACCAACAGTGTAGGAGGGTTCTCATTTCTCCACACCCTCTCCAGCATTTACTGTTCGTAGATTTTTTGATGATACCTATTCTGACTGGTGTGAGGTGATACCTCATTCTAGTCTTGATTCGCATTTCTCTAATAATTAGTCATGTTGAGCATCTTTTCATGTGCTTTTTAACCGTCTGTATGTCTTCTTTGGAAAAATGTCTATTTAGATCTGCCCATTTTTTGATTGGGTTGTTTATTTTTTGATATTAAGCTGCATGAGCTGTTTGTATATTTTGGAGATTAATACCTTGTCAGTTGCTTCGTTTGCAAATATTTTCTCCCATTCTGAGGGTTGTCTTTTCATTTTGTTTATGGTTTCCTTTGCTGTGCGAGAGCTTTTAAGTTTAATTAGGTCCCATTTGTTTATTTTTGTTTATATTTTCATTACTCTAGGGGTGGATTGAAAAAGATCTTGCTGTGATTTATGTCAAAGAATGTTCTGCCTATGCTTTCCTCTAAGAGTTTTATAGTATCCAGCCTTACATTTAGGTCTTTAATCTGTTTTGAGGTTTTTTTGTGTGTGTATAGTGTTAGGGAGTGTTCTAATTTCATTTGTTTACATGTAGCTGTCCAGTTTTCCCAGCACCACTTATTGAAGAGACTGTCTTTTCTCCATCATATATTTTTGCCTCCTTTGTCATAAGATTAGGTGACCACAGGTGCGTGGGTTTATCTCTGGACTTTCTATCTTGTTCCACTGAGCTATATTTCTGTTTTTGTGCCAGCACCATACTGTTTTGTTTTTTTTTTTAAATAAATTTATTTATTTTATTTTTGGATGTGTTGAGTCTTTGTTGCTGCATGTAGGGTCTCTCTAGTTGCAGTGAGCGGGGGCTACTCTTCATTGCAGTGAGCAGGCTTCTCATTGCGGTGTCTTCTCTTGTTGCGGAGCATGGGCTGTATGCACACGGGCTTCAGTAGTTGCAGTGGGCTCAGTAGTTGTGGCTCGTGGGCTCCAGAGTGCAGGATCAGTAGTTGTGGTGCACGGGCTTAGTTGCTCTGCAGCATGTGGGATCTTCCCGGACCAGGGCTTGAATTCGTGTCCCCTCCATTGGCAGATGGATTCTTAACCACTGCATCACCAGAGAAGCCCATACCGTACTGTTTTGATTACTGTAGCTTTGTAGTATAGTCTGAAGTCAGGGAGCCTGATTCCTCCAGCTTCGTTTTTCTTTCTCAAGATTGCTTTGGCTATTCAGGGTCTTTTGTGTTTCCCTACAAATTGTAAAATTTTTGTTCTAATTCTGTGAAAAATGCCATTGGTAATTTGATAGGGGTTGCACTGAATCTGTAGATTGCTTTGGGTAGTATAGTCATTTTCACAATATTGATTCTTCCAATCCAAGAACATGGTATATCTCTCTATCTGTTTGTGTCATCTTTTATTTCTTTCGTCAGTTATAGTTTTCTGAGTACAGGTCTTTTGCCTCCTTAGGTAGGTTTATTCCTAGGTATTTTGTTCTTTTTGATGTGATGGTAACTGGGATTGTTTCCTTAATTTCTCTCTCTTGATCTTTCGTTGTTAGTGTATAGGAATGCAAGAGATTTCTGTGTATTAATTTTGTATCCTGCAGCTTTACCAAATTCATTGATGAGCTCTAGTAGTTTTCTGGTAGCATCTTTAGGATTTTCTATGTGTAGTAGCATGTCATCTGCAAACAGTGACAGTTTTACTTCTTTTCCAATTTGGATTCTCTTTATATCATTTTCTTCTCGGACTGCTGGGGCTAGGAGTTCCAAAACTATGTCTTGTTCCTGATCTTAGAGGAAATGCTTTCAGTTTTTCTCCATTGAGAATGATGTTAGCTGTGGGTTTGTCATATATGGCCTTTATTATGTTGAGGTATGTTCCCTTTATGCCCACTTTCTGGAGAGTTTTTATCATAAATGGGTGTTGAATTCTGTCAAAACCTTTTTCTGTATCTATTGAAGTGATTAAAAAAAATTATTTTATTTTTGGCTGTGTTGGGTCTTCACTGCTGGGTGTGGGCTTTCTCTAGTTGTGGTGAGTGGGGGCTACTCTTTGTTGCAGAGCATGGGCTTCTCATTGCAGTGGCTTCTCTTGTTGTGGAGCATGGGCTCTAGGTGCATGGGCTTCAGTAGTTGTGGCTTGCAGGCTTCAGTAGTTGTGGCTCGCGGGCTTTAGAGCACAGGCTCAGTAGTTGTGGTGCATGGCTTAGTTGCTCTGTGGCATGTGGGATCTTCCTGGACCAGGGCTTGAACCCGTGTCCCCTGCATTGGCAGGCAGACTCTTAACCACTGTGCCACCAGGTAAGTCCCTGCATCTATTGAGATGATCATGTGGTTTTTACCCTTTAGTTCGTTAATGTAGTGTATCACATTGATTGATTTGCAGATACTGAAGAATCCTTGCATCCCTGGCATAAATCCCACTGGATCATAGTGGATGATCCTTTTAATGTGCTGTTGGATTTGGTTTGCTAGCATTTTGTTGAGGATTTTTGCGTCTATGTTCATCAGTGATATTGACCTGTAATTTTTTTTTTGTGGTATCTTTCTCTGGTTTTGGTATCAGGGTGATGGTGGCCTTGTAGAATAAGCTTGGGAGTGTTCGTTCCTGTGTAATTTTTTGGAATAGTTTCAGAGGATAGGTGTTAACTCTTCTCAAAATGTTTGATATAATTCGCCTGTGAAGCCATCTGGTCCTGAACTGTTGTTTGTTGGAAGTTTTAAAACCACAGTTTCAATTTCAATACTTGTGATTGGTCTGTTCATATTTTCTGTTTCTTCCTGGTTCAGTCATGGAAGGTTGTACCTTTCTAAGAATTTGTCCATTTCTTCTACATTGTGCAGTTTATTGGTGTATAGCTCCTTCTAGTAGTTCCTTATGATCCTTTGTATTTCTGTGGTGTCACTTGTAACTTCTTTTTCCTTTCTGATTTTATTGATTTGAGCCCTTTCCCTTTTTTCTTGATGAGGCTGGCTAAAGGTTTTTCAAATTTGTTTATCTTTTCAAAGAACCAACTTTTAGTTTCATTGGTCTTTTCTATTGTTTTCTTCATCTCTATATCATTTATTTCTGCTCTGATCTTTATGATTCTTTTCCCTTCTACTAAGTTTGGGTTTTGCTTGTTCTTTCTCTAGCTGCTTTAGGTGTAAGATTAGGTTGTTTATTTGAGATTTTTCTTGTTTCCTGAGATAAGATTGTACTGCTATAACTTCCCTCTTAGAACTTTTGCTGCATCTCATAGGTTTTGGATTGTCATGTTTTCATTGTTATTTCTCTCTAGGTATTTTTTGATTTCCTCTTTGATTTCTTCAGTGATCCATTGGTTGTTTAGTAACATATTGTTTAGCCTCCATGTGCATGTGGGCCCCCCACCGGCATCTGCTCCTGATGCTGTCTCAGAGCACATGAGCCTGCCCAAGCAGGAGGGGGCAGATGTGGTGACCTAGGGCACGTGAATCCTCTCTGGTGGGAGCCCCTCATAGGGCCCACAGAGGCAGGGGACAGCACATGGGGAAAGAGGCTGCAATGGCAGCCCCACCTCTCACGTGTCACTCAACAATGGCGCTTCACCTCTATGGCACCCCGTGCTTCTTCAACGAATATTTCTGGTTGCGGAGCTCCTCATTCCTGTCCCTTCAGGCTGTCTCCCCACAGCCAACAGCAGTGCTTTTCCCAGGTCTACTCTCCAAACCTCATGTTCCAGCCCCCAGCCCCCACGCACACCAGCAGACACGTGTCTCAGGCTGGGGCGCGCAGGGCTGTGGCATGGACTATCTGTGTAGGTGTCACTCTGCCCTGCCTGCCACAGACTTGTTGCTGTGCTCTCCTCTGAGCCCCTGAAGCTCCCCTTCCGTCCCAGCTGATCTCCCTGCTGGTGAGGGGGCTTCTCTGGATGCAGGAACCTCTCCTGTCCTTCACCTCCCCACCCCCAGCAGCACAGGTACCATCCTGCTTCCTCCTTTCTTTTTTTTCCTTTCTTTCATCCTACCCAGTTATGTGGCGATCTTTCTTGTCCTTTTAGGTGTCTGAGGTACTAGGCTATTGTTCAGCAGGTACTTTTGTGAGAATTGTTCCATTTGTAGATGTATTCTTTTTTTAAAAAATTTATTTATTTGTGGCTGCATTGCATCTTCGTTGCTGTGCACAGGCTTTCTCTAGTTGCGGCAAGCAGGGACTACTCTTTGCTGCAGTGTGTGGGCTTCTCATCGTGGTGGCTTCTCTTGTTGTGGAGCATGGGCTCTAGGCTTGCAGGCTTTGTAGTTGTGGCAAACAGGCTCAGTAGTTGTGGCTCGTGGGCTCTAGAGCACAGGCTCTGTAGTTGTGGCGCACGGGCTTAGTTGCTCCATGGCATGTGCGATCTTCCTGGACCAGGGCTTGAACCCGTGTCCCCTGCATTTTCAGGCAGATTCTTAACCACTGCGCCACCAGGGAAATCCCTGTAGATGTATTCTTGATGTATTTGTGGGGAGAGGTGAATTTCATGTCCTCCTACTCTGCCATCTTGACTCCTCCCCCTCCATTATATGTTCTGACTCCTTTGTTGTAAATTAATTATCACATATGCATGAGTCTATTTCTGGGTTCCTTATTCTGTTCCATTGATCTACATGTCTATTTTTATGCCAATACCATACTCTTTTGATTACTATAGCTTTGTAGTATACGGTTGACCCTTGATCAAACTGGGGTTAGGGGCAGTGACCCTCTGTGCGGTTGAAAATTCACATATAACTTACAGTTGGCCATATGTATCCAGGGTCCCTCATATCCACAGTTCTGCATCTGTGGATTCAACCAACTGCAGATCATTTAGTACCACAGTTTTTACTACTGAAAAAAATCCATGTATAAGTGGACCCATGAATTTCAAGTTCGTGTTGTTCAAGAGTCAAGTGTAGTTTGAAATCAGGGATTGTGATGGCCTCCAGCTTTGTTCTTGTTTCTCAAGAGTGCCTTGGCTATCTGGTGCCTTTTGTGGTTCTATACAAATTTTAGGATTGTTTGTTCCATTTCTGTGAAAAATGCCATTGGAATTTTGATTGGAATTGCAATGACTCTGTCGATTTCCTTGGGTAGTACATACATTTTTTTTTTTTTTTTTTGCGGTACTCGGGCCCCTCACTGTTGTGGCCTCTCCCGTGTGGAGCACAGGCTCCGGACGCGCAGGCTCAGCGGCTATGGCTCATGGGCCCAGCCACTCCGCGGCATGTGGGATCCTCCTGGACAGGGGCACGAACCCGTGTCCCCTGCATCGGCAGGCGGACTCTCAACCACTGCGCCACTAGGGAAGCCCATGGGTAGTACATACATTTTAACATTAACTTTTCTAATTCATGAGCATGAAACTTCTTTCCATTTATTTGTATCTTCAACTTCTTTCATAAGTGTCTTATAGTTTCCAGTATACAAGTCTTTCACCTCCTTGGTTAAGTTTATTTCTAGGTATTTTATTCTTTTCGATGCAACTGTAAATGGAATTGTTTTCTTAAATTCTCTTTCTGATAGTATATAATTAGTATATAGAAATGCAACAGATTTTTGTATATTGGTTTTGTATCCTGCAACTTTACTGAGTTCATTTATTCTAACAATTTTTTTGTGGAGTCTTCAGGGTCTTCTATATATGATATCATGCTATCTGCAAATAGTGACAGATTACTTTTTCCTTTCCAATTTGGAGGCCTTTTATTTCTTTTTCTGGCCTAATTGCTCTGGCTAGGACTTCCAATACTATATTGAATAAAAGTGGCAAGAGTGGGCATCATTGTTTTGTTCCTGATCTTTAAGGAAAAGCTTTCAGCTTTTCACCACTGAATATGATGTTAGCTGTGGGCTTATCATATATTGCCTTTATTATGTTGAGGTATGTTACTTCTATACCCACCTTTGTTGACAGTTTTAATTATAAATGGATGTCGAATTTTGTTAAATGTTTTTTCTGCAGCTATTGAGATGATCATATGATTTCTATCCATCATTTTGTTAATGTGGCATAATATATTATTGATTTGCATATGTTGAACCATCCATGCATCCCTGGAATAAGTCTCACTTGATCAAGATATATGATCCTTTTAATGTATTGTTGAATTCAGTTTGCTAGTATTTTGTTGAGGATTTTTGCAGCTGTGCTCATCAGGGATATTGGACTGTAATTTTTTTTTTCTTGTGGTGTCCTTGTCTGGTTTTGGTATCAGGGTAATGTTGGCCTTGTAAAATGAGTTTGGAAGTAGTCCCTCCTCCTCTATTTTTGGAAGAGTTTGAGAAAGATTGGTATTAATTCCTCTTTAAATACTTGGTTGAATCTACCAGTGAAGCCATCTGGTTGTAAATTTTTGTTTGTTAGGAGGTTTTTGATTACTGATTCAATCTCCTTACTAGTAATCAGTCTCTTCAGATTTTAAGTTTCTTCATGATTCAGTCTTGGTAGGTTGTATGTTTCTAGGAACGTATCCATTCCTTACAGATCGTGAAATTTTTTGGCATATAATTGTTCATATAGTCTTCTTATGATCCTTTGTATTACTGTGGTATCAGTATTAACATATCCTCTTTCATTTCTGATTTTGGGTCCTCTCTTTTTCCTTTGTGAGTCTAGTTAAAGGTTTTTCAATTTTGTTTATCTTTTCAGAGAGCCAGCTCTTTCTTTCACTGATTTATTTTTAGTATGTATTTTGCTCTGATCTTTGTTATTTCCTTTCTTCTACTAATGTTGGGCTTCTTTTGTTCTTTTTTTTCTACTTTCTTGAGGTATAAAGTTAGGTTGTTTGAGATTTTTCTTGTTTCTTGATGTAGGCATTTATCACTGTGATCTTCCTTCTTAGAACTGCTTTTGCCGTATCTCATAAATTTTGGTATGCTGTATTTCCATTTTGTCTCAAGGTTTTTTTTTGTTGTTGTTTGTTCATTTCACTTAGATTTCTTCTTTGACCTGCTATTTGTTCTGTAGCGTGTTGTTTAATTTCCACATATTTGTGTATTTTGATAAGTTAATTCTCTAAAAATTCTTTTTATCAAGTTTTAAGTTAGTACTGTGAAGTTGGTATTCTACTATGTCTTATGTCTCTGTTGAATTTAATCCCCCTTCCTGTTTATTTGTGCTTTTTTGGTTATAATTTTAAAACTTTATTGAAATATTATATACAGAAAATCATGCTGACCATACCCCTTCTTTTTAATTTTTAAATCATTTGTCCCTCAGGAGCTCGTCTTTTCCTCTCTCCCTCTCTTCCTCCCTCCCTTCCTTCCTCAAAGCCAAATTTGGGGTGTTATTGCTCCTCTCTCCTGTCCTTTTTAAATATTAATCTCTACTTGTATTTTCCTTTTTCTAATCATTCCTTCTATTATCTTGGTTTTTTGTTATTGTTCTTATAACTTGAGTTACTTAGCTCATTTTCAGCCTTTCTTCCTTTCCTATTTAAGTTTATGAAATTCCCTCTGTACATGTTTTGACATGTCAGGTTTTTATTTTATTTTTTAAAGTTTATTTATTATTTATTTATTTAAAAAATTTTTGGCTGCACCGGGTCTCAGTTGCAGCACACTGGATCTTTTGTTGTGGCACACAGGCTTCGCTCTAGTTGTGGCGTGCGGGTTTTCTCTAGCTGTGGTGTGCAGGCTCCAGGGCACGTGGGCTCTGTAGCTGTGGCACGCAGGTTCCAGAGCGCGTGGGCTCTGCAGTTTGCGGCATGCAGGCTCTCTAGTTGAGATGCACAAGCTCAGTAGTTGCGGCACTTGGGCTTAGTTGCCCTGCGGCATGTGGGATCTTAGTTCCCTGACCAGGGATTGAACCCGCGTCCCCTGCATTGTAAGGCATATTCTTTACCACTGGACCACCTGGGAAGTCCCGTGACATGTCAGGTTTTTTTTTTTTTTGCTGTACGCGGGCCTCTCACTGTTGTGGCCTCTCCCATTGCGGAGCACAAGCTCCGGACGCGCAGGCTCAGCGGCCATGGCTCACGGGCCCAGCCGCTCTGCGACATGTGGGATCTTCCCAGACCGGGGCACGAACCCGTGTCCCCTGCATCAGCAGGCGGACTCTCAACCACTGCGCCACCAGGGAAGCCCGACATGTCAGGTTTTTAATCTCTTGTCTTTGTCTCACTGTTAAACAACAGTTAAATAACACAATTCCGGATTGACTGTTAGTTTTCCCTGAGTGATTTTAAAGGTTTTTAACCTACACTCTTTCGGGGGAAATTTTCAAAAAACACTAAGTAGAGAAAATAATGCAGGGTTAACAATTATCAATATTTCTTTAGCATTGTTTGGTTTTTTGGGGGGAGGGTGGGGGATGGAGGGTTCTTAGTCCTTTGTGTATTAGTATCTTTTCTCTGCTTTTGAGATTTTCTCTTTGAAGTTCTTAAGTATTCACATGATGTGTTCAGGTAGAGATTTAGTTTTATGTAAACTGTTTCTTGAATCTGAGAATTCATGTTTTTCATTTATTTTAGATAATTTTCAATCATTATTTTTTAATACAATCTCTCCCATTTTAAAAAGTCCTTCTGGATCCTGTCAAACACATGTAGGAGCTTCTTATTCTACTGTCTCTTAATTTTTCTCTTATATTTCCTTCTTTGTATCTTCTTCCTACATTCTGTGTAATTTCTTCAGGTCTAATTTGAGTTTACTATTCTCTATGGTTCTAGTCTACAATTAACATATTAATTGACCTTTCAATTTCAATGTGTGTATTTTTCACTTGTAAGTTTTGTTGATTATTTTTCAAATCTCCCTGTTCATATTTCATAGTACAGTCATCCCTTGGAGTCCAGTCCACAGTATTGGTTCTAGGGCCCCTCTTGAATACCAAAATCCATGGATGCTCAAGTCCCTTAAATAAAATGCCATAGCATAGTCAGGCCTCTGTATCCACAAATGCAGAACCTGCAAATATGGAGGGTCAACTGTATCTTATTCTTTCCTTAGGGTTTTGATTTCTTCTTTTATTTGTTAATCATTTCAACATACTTATATATTTTTTCTGATTGTTTTATTAGCTCAAGTTCCTGGTGCTCTAATCCTCCTGTTTGTTGTTTGTTAATCCTGGTTTATGATAGTTTTTTTTTTTAAACCTATACTCATTTTTAGTGGGATAAACTTTTTTCCTGTGACATTTAAGTATGACCTGGATTGTGGGAATGTTTGCTTGTAGAGACTCTGCATTTGTGCCCCAAAGCTATCCCCATTCATTTTTCAGCTTGGATTCCTAGATCATGTGGATAATGCACATTAAAACATTGCAACCAGGGACTTCTCTGTGGCACAGTGGCTAAGAGTCCTCCTGCCAATGCAGGGGACACGGGTTCGAGCCCTGGTCTGGGAAGATCCCACATGCTGCGGAGCAACTAAGCCCGTGCACCACAACTACTGAGCCTGTGCTCTAGAGCCCGTGAGCCACAACTGCTGAGCCCACGTGCCACAACTAATGAAGCCTGCGTGCCTAGAGGCCATGCTCAGCAACAAGAGAAGCCACCAGCCCCTGCTTGCTGCAACTAGAGAAAGCTCGTGTGCAGTAACGAAGACCCAACACAGCCAAATATAAAAAGATAAATTATTTAAAAACCCCAACACATTGCAACTGAACTGCACAGGGCAGGAGGGTTCCATTTTTTTCATATATGTATGTGTATATATATATGTGTGTGTGCGTGTATATTTATATATTTTTATTTATTCATTCATTCATTCAGGCTGCACCAGGTCTTAGTTGTGACACACGGGCTCTTTGTTGTGGCATGTGGGATCTTTTAGTTGCGGCATACGGGATCTTTATTTTTTTTAGTTGCGTCATGAGGATTTCTTAGTTGCAGCATGCATGCGGGATCTAGTTTCCCTGACCAGGGATCGAACCTGGGTACCCCCCGCATTGGGAGCGTGGAGTCTTACCCACTGGATCACCACGGAAGTCCCAGGAGGGTTCCATTTTTCAGGGGAGATTTTTTTAAACTCAGAACTTAGGCAGAAGCAAACAAGCTTCCTTTTGTATTTCTTTTTGGGTACAATCCCACTTTAATGTAGGGGTCTAGCTCTAGAAATCAGAGAGCCCAAGACTTTCCTCCTATCCCCAGATGAGAAATAAAATCCAAGTGCCTATATAGGTTATTGTCACTTACCTCAATCATTGTACTGAAAATGTTCCCAAAGGTCATGAAAGACCTTTATATTGCCAGATTAAGTGGCATTTTAAATCTTTACACCCCTTGACATTTTTGTTGCATGTAAACCACTTCTCTTTTAAATTTTGCTTTTCTTGTTTGTGGTGTACACAACACGTTCATTTGGGGTTAGGAGATGGGTGTGCATGTTGCTGCCACTTACTGGTTGTGTGACTTTGGTCAAATAACTTTTGAGTTTGATTTCTTATCTAAAATAGGGATAATGCCATCTTCATAGCATTCAGAGGTTCTAATAAGTTAATATCTATAAAAGCACTTAATAAATTATAGACCACTATAGAAATTATCATACTATCTTGGTTCTCTTCTGACCATTATGCCTTTTTATTATAATCATTTGGTATGATTCAAGACGTGATATTCTGCCTGTCTCCCATTACATCTCCTTTCAAATAATTCAGTCTCATGACTTTAATGACCAACTTCTAAATCTTTCATCATTTCTTTCTTCTTACTAAAACAATGCTACTATCATAGGTTGTGATGATGATTAAATAAATGCAGGCAACTTAGTAAATAATACATACTCAATAGAGGCTATTACATTTTTATGTGCTTCCTGGACATTTGCATTTATCTTCGAAATATGGATCATCTTTCCTTTCCAAACTGGCTTCCTTTCCCAGCTTCCTTGTTCTTACAAGTGATAAGCACTATTCCCCAGTCTGTCAAGCCTGAGAAATGGAGTCTTCTGACCTTTTTGCTTTTCATCATCTTCCTTACTAGTCTATAAATTCTACAGATATTTCTTAAAAGACATTCCTTCCACCTATTCCTTTTGCTCCTAATTGGCTCTCCTTCCTTAGTGCTGGTTACAACTCATGCTTGGATTAGTGCAATTTGTAGGCTGGTTTCCATGTGGGCCAGCCTTCCTATTGTTGCACATTCTTTTTTTTTTTTTTTTGCACAGTACGCGGGCCTCTCACTGTTGTGGTCTCTCCCGTTGCGGAGCACAGGCTCTGGACGCCCAGGCTCAGCAGCCATGGCTCACGGGCCCAGCCACTCCACGGCATGTGGGATCTTCCTGGACCGGGACACGAACCCGTGTCCCCTGCATCGGCAGGCAGACTCTCAACCAGTGCGCCACCAGGGAAGCCCTGCTGCACATTTTTAAAGCCACTCTCATGTCCCTCTTGTGAAAGTCAATAGTTTCCCGTTTCCTAGTCTAAATCAACTTTTAGGACCCTGTACAATCTAGCCCTATTCTAGCTATGCAATTTTTCTCATTCCTAACCCTCTTCTTCCCATCTTTCCACTGTCTTATGAACGTAATACATTTGTTTACTAATCTTTTATCTTTACCTTTGTTCCCTTTCTATCCCAATCTCATTCATAATTTAAGGTGAAGTTCAAATATGTGGTTTGTCTCCTTTGGTGAACTTATAAAACCTGTTTCGGAAGTTGTAGATTGTGATTATTTCCTGTCACAGGTATAACAAGTATTTTGTCTTTCCAAATGGATCCTACTTGAGGGTAAGATACCTGGTCTTCTTATTTTTACTGTGGTCCCTACAGTCCAACACCTCAGCGCAAAGTAGGTGCTTACTATGTATTACTAACCAAATTCTCATCCATGGCCTCTCATTTCAGTGGGCAAATACTCCTAAGTACTTTCACCAGCAAGCGACACCTAAATTAATTCTTTTATGTTAGGAATTCTGATAAAAAATTGGGGGAAAACTTTAAGCATGAGATTAAAGTATTTCAAAATTATAAATAATTTAAAATTATACATAATTTTATGTACTACTAGTTACAGCAACAAATACCTTTTATGCAAGTTCTTAAATTATAGATCAATAATATTTTCAATAGCTCACTACTTTTGAGGCACTTATAACAGCTTCTACAGATAAATAGGACACATTAATGAAAATGACAGTGGAAGCAAATCTTATTTTCAAAATTGTTATCTAGTGTTACCTTGTCACAAACTCTAGTCCATAGAAAAGAACTGCAATCAGTTTTATTTGAATTGGTCTTCAGTGTCATGAAAAAGATCTGAAGATCTTTGCTTGCAGTATGTTAACGTAGGCTATTAACATGATTGTTCATAATTTAGCAGATTGCCTCACAGTGCTGGAAGTCAATGACCTCAGAAAACATTAGCTGAGCCAAATAAGATGTAATGTTGAAAGTATTTTTCTAAAAATTTAGTAACTGGGGAAAGTCAATAATTATCTGTTGAATAATTTTTAAATGTTCAAATTAATTATGCTATGATAGTTGTATTACCTAACTCATTTTATTTTTCACTGATGTTATTAGACCCTATAACAAAGAATTTTAACAAGCACACCTCCCCAAAATAGAGGAACTTAGCTACATGTTTAATTACACAGAGATAAAAAAAAGTTATTGTTGAGAAAAAAATAAACAAAATTGATTATCCATTTAATACTGTATTGTGCAAAAGGGTTTATTTTTGAGGATAATGGTATTCACAGATTTTCTCATTTCCTCAAACATCACATAATGCATTTCTTCCCAGTTATGAGAAGCTCATTATAGATAACTCTTTCATCTTAAATTCTGCTAAGTAAATGCTATTAAATATTTTTTGTGTCAAGTTATAGAAAATAACATTTCTTAATTTACATGCTTTTAAAAAATTATTAAAGCAAAAATAATTTTAAAAGAGCTCTTTTGAGGGAACATTCTCTCCTGTCTACTTTCATAGAAAGCAAAATCTACTGTAAAACTAAGTGAATAAAGTAAACCTACCTTTATTTGACCTGATAGTTAAAAATGAAATTCATAGTGAGAAATACTTTCTCAAATAATTGAGGTAACACATGATAAAACCATGGTTCAAAAAATTCTAGCTCAATGAATTATTTAAATGTAAAATCTAATGCAAAATGAGGCAAGGAAGGCACTGTGACCATGACAAGAGTGTACTAATGACATCCTCTTCTCATAAAGCCATTGGAAAAATTTGCATGTGCATTTGAGGAAAAAGATACAACTCACTGGCCCATTGTTGAATAATAGAATCCTCCTAGGTTGAGTACTGTGACATATTTGATAATTTTACAATTAACATTTGGTGCTTTGGATTGCTACAGTAGAATGAAACTATGAATAGTTTTTATTGTAGGTCCCAATGTCACATGGCCTTGGTTATTTCAGAACTAATAAATCCTTTAGTTTTAGAAACATTTTCACTGATTTTACTTTTTCTATGGCAATGTATAATTGGCAACTCACCATTTACTTAAATGGTAGGGCTATTTATTTCTCCAGAAAAATCTTTATTCTACATTTTATGACTTTTTTTTCCACACAGAAGGATCTTAATACTTTGCTTCAATGAAAACCCGTCTCAATCTACAGTTACACATAGCCAGAAAGACCTGCACTTAAAAAAAAATAAAAAGTATATGAGAATTACAGAAAAAATTTATTTGTATTTATTGATGGTTTAAAGAAATGATTTTTCATAATTATATCAGACATAAAATGGTAATAAAATTTTAATTGCTTCAAAAGTATCTTGTGGTCAAGGTAATCTATTTAGAAATGTCAGATTAAAATTTTCTTCTAAATGTCTTTATTTTAGAATTGTTTTGATAACTCTGT
The DNA here is from genome assembly GCF_008692025.1 of Phocoena sinus. Taxonomy (NCBI): domain Eukaryota; kingdom Metazoa; phylum Chordata; class Mammalia; order Artiodactyla; family Phocoenidae; genus Phocoena; species Phocoena sinus. The sequence goes on along the minus strand of NC_045769.1, from coordinate 58,697,169 downwards.
GTTCTTTAGGTATTTTGTGTGTGTCTGTCTGTGTGATTGTACATGTGTATATTTTTATAAGATGAAGTCCCAGCAGTTAATAGGATTCTCCCATAATTAGTCTCACAAATAAATTATTAATGTCAAGCATCAAACTCTATAGTTTCAGAGATGGAGAATTAGCAAAACTACACTTAACGGTAAGTACATGCCATAGACAAGAGTTTATCTTTCCTGTCCTCTGCAATAAGTCAAAGCAGATGTGGTCTTTCAGTGTATCATTAGTCAAACTTTGTTACAGAAACACATCAGTTTGTCTTCATGAAATCTTTCATCTAATATCATGTAAGTTAGATTAAGCACACTTGTTGAAATGTATACCTTAAAATAAAAAATAACCATGTGATTCTTTACATCTTTTCAGTTTGGTTCTATCTATCTGAGAGAGAAGACTGAAACGTCACTCCAGTGCTCTCCAGCACAACTGGTATGTCTGTTTCTTTACTTAGCACTTCTTATCGTTTCTAACATAGTAAGATGTACTTATTTACTGTGTTAATTGTGTTTCCCAGCACCCCCCCTTCCCCACTTAGAATGTAAGATTCGCAAAGGCAGGGGTTTTTGTCTTTTGGCTATTGGTGTATTCCAAGTGCCTAGAACAAAAACTGACACCTAGTAGTGCTCAAATATTCACTGAATAAAACAACGTGATTGATAGAAGATGAGGTCAGAGATGTGGATGGGGGAACAGATCATCTTGTAGGCCACTGTAATGACTCCAGCTCTGAATGCAATGAGGAGCCACTCTAGAATTCGGAGCAGAGGAGTGCCATAACCTGATACGTGTTTGAAAAGCTTCACTCTAGCTGCTGTGTTGAGGATGGGCTGTAGTAGGCAGGGTGGAAGAAAGGAGACGGATCTGGGTGAGGAACGATGAGGGCACAGATCAGGGTGACAGCACTGGAAATGGTGAGGAGTGGTTGAATTCTGTATTACTCTGAAGGTAAAGCAAACAGTATTTCCCGATGTCTTGGACACGGGTTGTGAGAAAAGAGAGGAATCAAGGTGGTTCTGATTTAAGCAACTGGAAGGACAGAGTTGTAATCAACTGATTTATGAAACATTATGGGAGCAGTGTGTTTGAAGGTAGGGTGAGGGAAGATTAGAGTTCAGTATTGAAGATACTCTATGTTTTGTCGGGCAGTCACTAAGATAAACCAAAGGCTGGTGCATCCGTGTGTGGCTCAGGCAATATTCTGGGCTGGAGACATAGATTAAAGGTTCATTTTGTATGAACGAGGCTTAAAGTGAATTCAGAGAAGAGGAAAGAGGCCTGAACACCCTTGCAGCTGAAAGGTCTTCTTTGAGAAGGAATGAATTTTATCACAGAAATAAAAGGAATATCAGGTTCTTCTCAGGTAATAAACACCCTGAAGGAGAAAAACATCATTATCAGGTGATGTTACCTTATGAAGGATAGGTAAGAACAAGCAAATTATGAACATAATTTAAAGATAAAATTTATTCTCTGATGGTTTACTCATGCAAACTGCACATAAAAGAAAATAGTACAGTTTGTGTAACATTGCAAATATAAGGACTCAAAATGCTAGGTACAGAAGTAGTGTGACATCCTGAAAGTCAAAATGGAATTTGTGTTTATACAACTAATAATGACTTTTATTCGCTGAGTACAGACTGATTTACAATGAAAGTTTTGCTAACCTTGGTAATAAGCTCATTAACTGTTTACATCACTTCTTACATCTATGTAGTTTTATTTTACAGTTGCAAGAATTCCTGTTACCAAAGAACTTTTAACTTGCATAAATAATAAAATTTAAGAAAAATGCACTGAATGACCCAGGAGAGTGAAAAACAGAGGCTTTTCCTAATCCATCCAAACTACAATAAAAAACAGCCTTTGAGATATATTTTCATATTTTGTGCCTTTGAGATCAACTCCTTAGCATAACTATGGCAAAATCATGATTAGAAATTGATTACTGGAAAATTATAAAATCAGTTAAAAATAAAAAAATTTTAGAAGTAGAATTATCAACCCAAAATGGTATTTTTAATAAGCCAAACAATAAAATTCCTATTATCTTCATAATTAAAAGTCCTGAAATGTCATTTGTATAATCTGAACGTTTCCCAGTTTGGAACTTAGGCAGGTGGAATGTTTCCTTGAATTACCAAGGATATTCCATACCGGTTTTTAAAATGTCAGTCTCATTAGGAGATGGCACTGAGACTTTAGCAAACAGTGTAGTATGGATGCAGAACAAACTACACAACTTATTATAAATGCATTACAGATATTTACATAATGGATCCTGCTCGAATGCCAGAAGTTGCTACTGGGGAGGACTCATAACTATTTTACAAAGTTTTCTTACACACGTCTACTACATTTTTATTTTTTAACAATTTTGTCTATTTTAAAATATTGTACTGTATTTTGAACATAACTGCAGAATAAAAATAGATAATGGCACATTAGAAAACTCAGTATCCCACAGATGACTGGATAATGAGAAAAGTGTACCTACAATCATCTCATCAGAAACAAACTACATCATGGAATGTTAGTTATCCAAGCCTGCACAGTAATGACATCTTAAATTGCAATCATCTATTGGCCAGCATCACACTGAAGGCATCGTTAAACATTCAAGCAAAGATTGCTGGCATGAACTATTGAAAGACACACACACAAACACACACACACACCCACCCACCCCACACACACACTCTTTCTCTCATTCACTCGTTTCCCATATTATAATTACATTGTTCTAAAGATAGATACTGATTTTTTCCCCACGAGAAACGTTATCAAAATATGCTACTAAAGATGACAGTGCTTTCACAAGAATAAGTACAAGTTACTTGCAAGTACAAGACAATGGGGTAAACAGTCTTAAATTTTCTAAGTAGTAATTTTTAGGCTTTTTCTGGCAACCATACCTTACTTGATTATGCATAAACTTCTCAGTTTGAAACCTGAAATCTGCAAAACAAAACAAAACAAAACAAAACCAAAAACTAATTTCAAAAAATTATTAGATATCTGATAACCCTGTATTGTACATTATATAATTTCATATTTTGTTAGTCTCAAAACATAGGGTTTAAAATACTGAATTTAAGCCTTAAAAGTCATTTTTGAAATGATAAAGGATTCCAAAATTCATGCCTACTTAAAATCTTAAAAAAAAGGAAACGCACTGTTACTGATCTTCATTTAGTTTAAGTGTGCATAAAAGCACTGTATGTCTTTTACCATGTTTCACTCACTTAAAAAGTGTTCGATAATGTTCTTCCTTTTGCATAATGTGCAAAATAAAAGGCAAAAAGATTAAAAGCAAATTTCTATATTTTTCTTGCTAGTGCTTTATGACCTTGTTAACACTACAAAGTCAATAGGGACTATGCAGAACTTTGGTATAAATGATATAACAATACTACCATCACAGTTGAGGGTTAAGAGGTGGTCAAAAGAAATGGAAGTGGGTAGAGAGATTCAGTAACACCCCCATTTATTAAAACACCACAAAATTAAAAGTGAAATAAACCACAATGAATTAATTATAATACAATTTACACATTGAGCACAGAAAAATGAATAAATCTAACAATATTTATAAAAAAAGCAAAATCAGTCTTTTTCCAGAGACTAAAAACTGTTGCTGTTCAGTCTGATCGTCAACTGCTGCTACACCAACTTTAGAGCCAAATTTAATTTCAAGTAAAAAAAAAAATTTACAACCACAGACTTCGCATAAATGGAAATTGGTCTTTCCTTGATTTCCCTTTGAAGTCACTAATGAGTATCTAAAACTGCTGCACTGAGGTTTTTAATCAACTTCCTGAGGGCTGTGACTGGGAGGAAGGAGCCATGACAATCTCTGAAAGCGCAGGCTCTGAACTCTGGTCCGCCATCTGCGTGAGGACTGAAGTGGCTACAGCTTCTGCCTTGGAAGTTGAACTGACTCCATTGGATGTGCTGACAGAACTATGCTGTATAGCTTCAGTATGTGGACTACTCGGCACTGACAGGTCTTCTGAACTATCATCTTTATCAGCAGCTGAGTGGAAAAAGGAAACTACTCAGTTTCTTAAAATAGTTGTAAGAATTTATCAGGTTGAGTCAATGCACAGAATAAAAAGTTAGATGGCATTTTACAGAATCAGTTTAGAGAAGTTGGTATGACTGGAATTGAGTAACTGAAAGGTGGCTAGAAGTCATGAAGTAGGCAATTTTGTCTGTACAGGCTAAACAACGCACAAGCGTGCACATGGAAACACCTCAATGCCCAGTGCCACATAAAAGAGAGCTGAAGAATTATTTGCTAAATAGTGTTAAGGAAGAAAATTGGGTGGGAATTTGGGAGATAGGTCTCTTATAGATATAATCAAACACTTACCCCAGCAACACATTTAACAAAACCAGTCTGTTTGCCTACATGCCATTCTTATTAAAAGATTAAAAAATTTATAACCATATGCATAAACAAAATGAATTCTAACATACAAATTATATCTTCAAATAATTCCCTCTGTAGAAACTATTTTTATTCTGGCTGACTTTCCATCTAAGGCAGCAATGGATGATTATAACACCTGATTCTAGTGATGCATACACATGAGAATAAGCAATATTTAGACTCTAAATGCCACCAGCTGTTATAGTTGCACGAATTGAGATTCAAATAAAAATCCATATAAAACTCAAGATACTGTAATTGAAAAGATATTCAGGAAAGGGCATTCTAAATATTTATGAAAATATATCTACCATTGTTTAGGCTTTAACAACAAATCTTCAACTTTCTTATTTTAATGGAAGAGAATCCAATAATTTCATTTAGTGAAAAATCTGGTAAGTACAACACACACAAATAATTATAGTGTATGCAAGTTATGAGACACAATGATAGCATGAACACCTGTGAACCCAGCCCCCAATTTAAGAGAAAATTGCTAGTAACACTCGTGCTTCTTGGAGGCTCCTCTCTTCACCAAAGGCAATCACCATTCTGATACGTATTTCTTTTACCATTCCCTTGTTTTTTTCTTTGAAGTTTTACCAAATAGGTATATATCCCTAAACAGTACTGTTTAGCTTTGTTTCTTCTGAACGCTCTAAAATAATTTTTATTTAGTGTTTAGAAGTATAATAAGCTGGCTTCCTATCAAACCTGACAATACATACTGGCCTGCTTACTGATGGCCAGGTGCTCATTCTGAAAGTCAACTATTAAAAGACTGTGGACCCCATGAAGTAGGACTTACCCCATGATTTGTAATGTAGAAGATAGAGGGGGAGGAATCTGGCAAGTACAACTTTAGTTCAAATAAAATTCTTCATTTTGAGGGGTTTCTGAAATATAGTAGCTCTTACAGAATTTTAATGTGATAGAATCTCACCCTCTCTATAAATCTGCTTTAAATGCAAAACTACACCACTGGATAAAAAATCTGACCTCAAGATGCAGTTAAAAAAAAAAAAAAGCACAATCAGTAATCCTTTTTAAAATTATATAAAGCAGAAAGGATACTCTTCTGATCAAGCAATAATGAATGTTATAAAATATTTACAATTCAGTTATATAGCCAATACAATTGTTATACATTCACAGAAAACACTAGCAAATGACAATTTAACTAGAGAGAACAGTAAAAAGCCCTCTATTTCACCACTATTCACCATGACAACAAAATGTCTTTTCAATGTTACGTTCTAGGGATATAACAGCTTTCAGAAATAAAGAGGCTGATCTGTGATGAGTGGTATAAGGAAATGTAAATATATTGTGGAGGCGATGACTCAAAATGAAACAGTTAAGTTGTAAGGGACAAGTGCTTATCTACCTCCAGGCTTTCAGAATTTGGTAAAACAAATCTTTAGGCCGTACAAAGAAGCAGGTACTCACTTATAAATTATGTAATTATCAATTTTATGTATAAAATACCTTTATAATGTGATACAGCTGCACCTATGTCCAGTTCTAGATGGTAAAGGGAGAAAAATTACTAATATAATCACAAGCTCTAGAAAGATACAAGAGATCTTACTGCATTCACAGAGTCATTTTTGGCCCTACTTAAAAGAAACCAGCTGTTTGACAATTCACTCTCTCTGAAGTTCCACCAGTGTTTATACATATTCTCATTAATGAAAATATAAGCTCACAATTTTGGGCCCAATAAGCTTTTCTTCCCATTTAGGATTACAGCAACAACTATAGTACAATGTTAATTATGCCCAGAGATCTACAGAATATGAATTAATGGCAACAAGATTACTCTTACGTTTTACTCTTCAAGGAACCCAAACATTAAAAATGTTTTCATTCTCATTTTATATACTACTTGACCCTTAAGGTCAACAACTGTCACGGTTTTCCCATGACTGAGGGGTTTCCTAGGACGTGGGACTTCCCAATGTTAAAAAAGAGACCCTATGACTGTGTGACTTTATACTGTCACCTTTACCTGCAAGATTTTGTAAGATTCCTTAATTTCTACTAAACCTTAGTTTTCTATATACAATGTTTTGAGTTAACTAGTATTATAGCTCACCACTATTAGCAACTGCTATGTGCTACAATGTGATGAAGTGTTAGGTATTTGTGAATTTCTCCACATTTTCTCCAAGATTTAAACATTTACTTAAACAATCTTTGTATTTACCTTGACTATTAAACAACAGAGAAGTCAGATTTTTCCCAAAGACTTCAAATTTGAAAATAAAAAATTTGAAATTTCTACAAAGTCCAATTATCTCCCAAGAGCTGAACAGAACTAATTTTATGCAAGAACTATACTTACCTCAGTCAATATGATTATCTAGATAACCGGACAGGATAAAAGATAGGAACTGTTCCCAAACCCAAAAATGTCTTATTCATTTCTTACATTTTCACAACCTCGTATACCTTCACTAGAAACTTATTAATCTAGATTTTCAGTCAGTTTGAGGATATAGCATATAAAACCATACATATATACACTTAAAAATATCTTTATTGCTTAAAATAAAAAATTGGCTTGCATTTGCTGAGCATATACTGCCTGGATAACAGGGATAAAACTGTTGGGGTTATCCAATAAATTAACTAAGATTAAAAAATTGAAGATAATTTAAAACTGAATGCAATTTAAGAGTTAATTTTCCTTCTAATTTTATAGAATCACTTGTATATTTCTTTCTGAACCATCAAAATTCAAGAGAGCTCTCTTGTTAAGAAAATCATGTATACATAATGCTGAACTCAGTAACTTCTAAAGGAAATTATGTTGTTAAGTCCGATGGGAGCCATAATGGCCTCATCCCTGCAGCAATCACTATTAATACAAACCCCAAACATATTTCTATATGGTTTCAATTTACTCCACAATGTGTTTCACAATCCTGTCAAAATGACTAGATATCAAAGGATTGAGATTTATTTGCTCAAAACTGACAAAAATCAATGTTCTAAATATATATGGCAACAGAGAGTTGCTCGATCTACTGAATCTTTTAAATTAAAAAATATTGCCCCTTGGGCTTCCCTGGTGGCGCAGTGATTGAGAGTCTGCCTGCTAATGCAGGGGACATGGGTTCGTGCCCCGGTCCAGGAAGATCCCACATGCCGCGGAGCGGCTGGGCCCGTGAGCCATGGCTGCTGAGCCTGTGCGTCTGGAGAGACCACAGCAGTAAGAGGCCCGCGTACCGCAAAAAAAAAAAAAAAAAAAAAAAAAAAAAAAAAAAAAAAAAAAATATTGCCCATTCTGATGAAACTGCTTACAACGACTACAAGTAAAGATGGTGGCCATTAAGTTTTATCGTGAGCACCTGAGGAACTGTTTGCATCCACTACAAAATGTTTTTTTCTTTTGAATTACTGACACTGGCAAATTAAAACGAAGTGGATACATATGGTTGAAACAATTTTCACATTTACAAATATCCTGAAATATCACTAAATCATAAAAATGAAAGCTGTGGGTTATATATTATGAATGTTGCCTAATGCATTCCCAGCTCTGTTATTTGTTACAAATTTGTGTACGATGGACAGAATTGGCCATTTATTCAAGAGTAACAGCTGGTTCCAACATTGTGCATCTTATCAAAACAGGACATTACAAGAAGGAAAAGCACAATTAACTTCTAAAATGCTGAAAACAGAAGAATCTCATTTTGAAGGTAAATATTTAAAAGGAAACTTACAAGCAGATAATTTAAATACTGTTCTATTTTAGCATTTTTATGACTAACTAGAAGACTCAATCTAAAGATTCAGAACAATAAAATTGCACAATGCTGATATCTAAGAAAGAACAATAGGATCTGCTACAGATTAAGTGAAGACAAAAAAAAATTACTAAACGGAGGCTAGTAGTAGTGTTTCACTATGTCAGTCCAAGAAAAGTATTACTCTGAGAATATAAACAAAGTATCATCAGTACTTACACTATACTTTAAATTATTAACCAACCCATTTTATTTATAGTAATCTCTAGAAAAAAGCTAGAAGTAGGAAAATTTTAAAACTCTAGATTCTAAGAAGTATATCCCCCATTCCATAATAAACTTGCAGAACTTCTGATATTTAACATTAAATATCAGAACTGCAGTCTCCACTTTTTTAATGGTAGCTTGGTTCACTCTGGCAGTATTTCACTGATGTAGCCTAAGGCTATATAGGTAATGGAACATTACTCACTATGATAGCCAGATTTCTTCTGCATGGCGGTTACAGGGCAATCTTTATGAGCCAGAAGAAGCTGTTTCAGCTGTGCCACTTCATTTCTCAGCAGGGTGACTTCACTCTGGGGAAGAAACAACTTATGTACCTTACCAGCATCAGACTAACAATTTTTACTGTTTAACACAAGTGAAGATTAAGATATGAAAATCGGACATCTTTAAAAGAACACCAAGAAAAAAAAAAAACACCAAGGAATAAACAAAATATGCTGTTTAAATGTTTAATCATTATACATTAGCTTTTATATTTTAGCATTTATATAGACCCTGAAACTTACATAAAAATTTAACACCACAACTGGATAGCATATTTCAAAGTTACTTTTTACATTATCATTTGCCTTGTGACTGCTTATATACTACAGGTTACCTATCAAAGGTATTTTTTACACGTTACACGCTCTTTTTTTTTTGCAGTACGTGGGCCTCTCACTGTTGCGGCCTCTCCTGTTGCAGAGCACAGGCTCCGGACATGCAGGCTCAGTGGCCATGGCTCACGGGCCCAGCCACTCTGCAGCATGTGGGATCTTCCTGGACCGGGGCATGAACCGGTGTCCCCTGCATCGGCAGGCAGACTGTCAACCACTGCGCCATCAGGGAAGCCCACATGCTCTTTTTGATTATTTGAACAATTAGAAGTATCAGGGGAGTCAGGATACAATTTCACTGACTCTATTCACTTGGAAGTAAAAATTTTGTCCTGGAAACTAAATTAAGCAGTTTTCTAGAAACTAGGAAAAGCTCCATAGGGGAAAACACAAACAACCAAAGAATCATGGATACCTAAAATGCATCGCAAGGCATTGTGTTGGACACGGAACCAGTGAAAGCAGATGTAATGTTGAAATGGCTTAACTGCCTTTGACCTAGGCCATTTGTACACATCTGAGTTTAAATCTGATAAATCAACGGTGATCTATCCTACTCCTTATCACAGAATGAGCAGTTCAGTCTTTGTTTTGGATGCATTAATCTGATAGATTCTATGTAAAAGTTCCAAATTGAGAGAGTCCAATTAATTCCTTTGGGTCACCCCCAAATATTAACACATAAATTAGTGATAATTACCAATACTCAAGAGTTAGAAATAATATGAATTTAATAAATTGGTAACATTAAAAGATCTTAACTTACAAACACCTCTACTTATTTGGACTTATATTAACCATTCACATTTTATCCATGAACCCAAAACTAAATGAAATACAGCAAAAAAGGTGTACATAACAGCTCAAGCACTTCTTTTTCCATCCCTCAGTCTCTTAACCAGAAAGCTGAAGGTAAAATACTTTAGTAATTAGACTCATTACGCCTCCTTAAGTGATCAATGACAGAAACATACAAATCAAAAGAATAAAAGTTAAGCAATCCAAAGGCAAGTCTGTTGGGTCAAATAGTTCCTCACACCCCAATAACAATAAACTGTAACACTGTATTAAAGCACAGAACAAATGCTTGTTCTTGACGCTTACAAGAACTCTGAACCATTCATAAAAAGGTTAAATTATGTTTAGAATATTGTATTTGAGACAAAAATGGGTGTATAGTGATTAAAGTACAAAAAGAAAAGGTTAAAAGTTTGCTTTAAAAAACAAGCTGTTATTTAGAAAACTAATTTCTATGGAATACTGAAGTCGTCATTAGTGTCAATACTGCTAATTATAGCTCTTAATTAATGACACTATTTATGGGAACCCGTATTATGAATAATCCAACGTATATTATCCAAAAAAAAGTTTCTCTCTCTGCTGTGTCAGCTTGATTTTGAGACTCACATCTACAAGTTTCGCTCATTAATTTTTATAATATGAAATAGGGCTGGATATGTATTTTTAGTCAAGAATACACAATCTTTTATAATCTGGTACCTGTGATCACCCTTCTCACTAGTTTGAACCTATTAAATAATATTTAATCATTTTGACCTACAAAAATAGAAATTTCATATGGCTAACTAAATATATACTGTTGCTTCCATCTAGAAAACCTTTTTGCCTTGTTAATTATTTCACGCATCTTTAAGCGTCAACTCAGTACAAATATGCATAGGAAAAGTTAGGTATCAATTTCTGTGCTCCCACAGCCGTATATACATGTATGTATCGTATGTGTGTTTGTATGTGTGTATTTACATAGTACTTATCACACTGGATTGTAATTTTTAGTTTACTTATTTGCCACCTCTGCCAGATTGAGGTTTCTCAAGGGCAGGGATTATCTTGCTTTTTGTATCCCCAGAGCATAGCCCACAGCCTGGCACAGACTGAGTACACGGAATTACCATGGTCTTCTCTAAAATCTATTTTCAGGGGGTAAAAAACACCAAAGAAGGTGAAATGAAATAGCTTAAATGATATAAAACTGGTCAGGGATCCTAATTTCATTATTTATTGCCAACAACCTCACCAACATAGTCACACTGTTAATTTTCTCAGTCAGAAAATGAAAATTGGCGTGTTTAATAGCATCACCTCAATTACAGAATTTTAAAAATCACAAATGCTTTCTCAACTACTCTATATGGACATTCATTATAAACCATATTATGAAACAAAATGCTGTATTAGATAAAATTCCTGAGCAGTTACAAGTTGATAATCTAACTGATACAAAATAGTTGATTTAAATAATTCTGGGGATTAACCAAGAAAACAATATTCCTGTGCACTCAAAATTAAATATATACATTCAAAATCTCTCTTTAAATGACAGGTTTGAAACTGATGGATGGAATATCAGTTTCTATATTCAAACTTAACAGTTGGTGGTGTTTTGGTTGTTCATCTAATTAGACTACCTGGTCCATTGACAAGTGAAGGAACTAAAGATGCCACTAGCTAACAATGGGTAATGAACATTAAGGACTTCAGAGGTAAGGTATTTGATTCCTGTTACAACAACTTACTTATATTTGTGTTAACTGAATTTAATTGGAGTCACACTTCACAGAGCAAACAACTCGGGGAAAGAAAAAAACTGGAAGAGAGGAGGAAATTGAAAATAAAACCATTTGAACATTATAATTTATATATACTTAAGTGATAACAGTACACAAATATGCTAGTCTTCATCCAAAATTCAAATAACCCAATTTTCCCCCTACACCTTTTAAATGACAGAAATTGTAAGAAAAAAACCCCCAACAAACTCAAGCTTTGCTCAATACAAATTTAGTCTAATTTTTTACATCATCCTGATCTAAAATGTTTTACAATGGTAAGAGATTTTCCTAATGGTAATCCTGAAGCTCAAGTGATTTTTGATTGAAAGGTTAAATTAAATCAATAGTTTGTATTATTATTGTATCCTAATATTCAATTTCTTTAAAAACTGGTATCAAGCACTAGACTGAAAGCAGCAAATGGGACATGGTTGCTAGCAAAGAATTGGGACTGTGAGAAATACTGCAAAGCACACAGGTAGAGTGCTGATTAGGAATAAGAGAAGGCCAAACCTTGAAGGAAGTGGATTTAGTTGAGCTGTAGAGCCCTAAGTATGAGCATAAGCTTGTGGTCAAGATCAGGTCAAGCAGAGGTTGAAAACAAGAGGCTCATTATGGTATATAACCTTTACATTAGGCAGAACTGTAGGAGTTGGCCAAAGCCCAGCCAGCATTTTTAAAATCGTTTGATAAAATGTAGCAAAATTCAACAAATTAATCCAAACATTCAAGAATTATAGTCTCATACCCATATGTATAAAGGAAAGGACTTAAACATAAAGATAGACAATATTTAGATAAGGTAGTTACATAAATCATGACTTTAACTGTGAAATGTTTTGACAAAGAAAGATCGGAAGACAGGTAGAATCAGAGACAAAAGCCTCCATACATATAATGAGAAGAGTCCTGAAGATCCTATGGAGAGACCTCACAATAAAAAAAAAAAAAGAAAGCCGTAACAGACCATATCTATCTATCTATCTATCTATCTATCTATATTTGTATTTATATAAATATATAAAACCGGTTTGCTTAAGCCAAAGTGAATCTGGAGGGGATACATGTTAAGCCATAAACAGATTTAATATTAAATGAAAAAAGAAATATTTATACCTCTACTATCTGAGGATTATTTTAGATTGGATTATAATTGGATTTAGCCTCCAAAGCCTTTCTGGTTAGTTTGTTATTTAGTATATTTGCAGAATATGTTAACTGTCTTCCCGGATCATTCTGAAGATGAAGTGAAATAAGAGACACGGAAACATTTGGAAAACATTAAAGTCCCATTCAAATGTGAGCAATTACTGATACTTTTGTCAAAGAAAAGTATATTTGGTAAGATAAAGTAGATGCTGAAGAAAATTATTATTATGGTCTTAAAAGAAAATGTAATTATTTTGGCACTGTCTATACCATTGCTCTACTCTATTTGTATCTAGTCAAAGGTTAATTACATACTGATGAACAAATAATATATTTTTTTAACAGTCTGTCTGAAGCAGATCAGCCTGATGAAATAATGACAGGATAGCTAATTGATTAATCAATCAAAATTTTTCACTGATATTTGGCCACAGATTGATGACCAGGTACTCCATAAATTCATGATCTTTGACTTTCTAGTTCAGCTACTACCCCCCAAATTAAAGAAATAATATTGGATAGTTTCTTCTTTGGGGAATTTCTCATTGCTAAAGATAAGCCAGTCTTCACAAAAATCAATGATTAAGTATCTTAACTTCCCACCACAAGTTTTAAGGGTTGTCATGGATGCAAAACCTTATACTTGAAAACAAAATAGTTCTTTAATTTTTATTTTCAACAATAGAAAAAAAGATGACAGGGTTCATAATATTTTGCAAATATTCTGCAAAATTAATGGGAATGACTCTTTTCCTATTCTCATACTTTAATTATTTGTTTCACATCTGTCTTCTGGGCCAGACCACAAATTCTGCCAAGTGTTAAGGACAATGTCTTTTTTCACTGTTCTATCCCGTGTCTAATAACGTGCCCTGCACACAATAGCTGCTTAATGACAGAATGAATAATAAATAATTAGCATTTGCACAGTGTAGTTACAACATACTTTTCTATTACCTCTCATTTGATCTTCAATATAGTACTTATTCTATGAGTCTGACAGATGGGGAAGTAAAGGCTTGGGAAGATTTTAGTAAAGGCTAGTAAAAAGAAGTACTCAGAATAAAATGCATGAGGTAGAGGTGGCATCACTATTACCCTTTCCCCCTCTAGAATATAGTGAAAAACTCAGGGGGGAAAAGGAAAACAGTTCTATTTTTTTTCAGGAATTAAACAGATATTGTATACCATCTCCCAACTGCTGCCATTCCTTTCTATTTTGGGTGATAAATACTAAAGTAAAATATCGTTTAGGTACCAGGAATAAAATATTTGATCCCATTCCCCTTAAGTCAATGGACCAATAAGCAAAACCTTTTCCATATTATCTTATGAGTGAAAACTCCTCACATATCCTGCTATCAAAGAATGCTTCCATTAATTTACTGAGCTTCCACTCCACACACATTTTGCAATACCTAAGTTTTAAAAGCAAAATCCACAACAAACTCTCCAAGTTTTATCCACAGATTGTTAAGGAGCTCCTATTAGTAAAGAGAAGAGTCAGCCTTTTGTTCATAAAGGAAATGCTGAAATTCTAAACTGAAAACTAACCCCCAAGATGAGTATAGCTAAAAGACAAAGACATAATGAGGTTAAAACCATTTCAAGTAAAAGACAAAAATCATATATTACCTTTAAATATATAATAGTTTATAACCAACAGTATCCAATTCTTGGTCTAGATGACCACAAATGTATCTAATACAATTTGATAAAATTGCTCTTTTAAAGCAATGACTCTAGAAAGCTAAAATATAATTAAATTCAGTAAGTGGGGCAATAAGGTTGAATAATTAGTATTTTCTTTGAAACCTAATATATATTTGGTAAAAATATGAAGAGTCACACCTCAACACTCATTAAACCTTTTATTATATATAATATGTAAGCGACCATGGGTCATTACTGCCCACTACACCGATCAGCTAAGCCTGTATGTCACGTGAAGGATTATTAAGGAAATGTAGAATTGATGAATGTTTTCACATAGAGTTTAATTATTTCTTTGACATTCAATTTTCTTTACAAGTCATTCTGTTCTTCACAGTTAACGGTTTTGCTGTTGGCGAACCGAATGAAATTTTTCTCCAGAATCTATTATAAGCACATTAACTCTTCATACTCTGAAAACTAGAATGTGTCACTTACTCTTTAAGAACTGTTTTTATTTTATATGACAAATAACAAACAACCAAAAAAATCATATATCCACTTGAAACAATAAAGTCATAATTGAGGTACCCTTTCTTCCCAAACCATCCATGCTTTCCAACCCCCTCTTCATCACTGTTACAAGCTGGTACATGTCATTCTTAAAATTTTACTTCTATTTAAAGAATCATTTCTATACTGACTTCTATACCTACACATTTATCCATCTAACTATAAACCTTTCATTAATGAAAAAGAATTATGTTACACATTTTAGTATGCAACTTTAATTTATTGAGGTGAAATTTCCATAATATAGAATTAACCATTTTAAAGTGAACAGTTCGGTAGCATTTAGTACATCTGCAATGTTGGGTTACCACCACCCTCCATCTGTCCATTCAAAGTAAAACCCCTTATCCATTAACCAGTTTCTGCCTGTTTCTTCCTCCCCCCCCAGTCTCTGGAAATTACATTTGCATTTTGTCTCTATGGATTCATTTGTTCTAGATATTTCATATAAATGGAGTCATATAATTCATGACTTTGTGTGTGGCTTCTTTCACTTAAGCATAACACTTTGAGGTTCATCCACATTGTACTTTCACTCCTTTTTATGGCTGAAAAATATTCCATTGGATGTATATGCCACAATTTATCTATTGATGGACACTGGACAGTTTCCAGCAACTTTCTTTTTGCCCATAATAATATATTACAGACATTTTTCCAGGTTAATACATGCAGAAGGACCTTATTCTCTTTCTTTTTTGCACAAGTATTTTTAAAAAAAAATCCCTGATAACACATCATTTCACCTATCTTCATATTTTGGTATGCATCTCTAAAACTAAGAACACTTTCTTATCTAACCATGATGCCATCATCACTCAATTATTAATGATTAAAAATACTGATTTTTATGCTTAGTGACATAAATTAGAGAAAGACAAATACTGTAGGATATCACCTACATCTGGAATCTAAAAACCAAAACTAGTAAATATAACAAAAAAGAAACAGATATTGAGAAAAACAGAGCTTACCAGTGGGGAGAGAGAAGAGGGGAGGGGTGAGATAGGGGTAGGGGATTGAGAGGTAAAAACTACTATATATAAAATAAATAAGCTACAAGGATATATTGTACAGCACAAGGAATATAGCCAATATTTTATATAAGTGTAAATGAAGTATAACCTTTAACAATTGTGAATCACGATGTGTACACCAAAACTTATATAAGTGTATATTATACATCAACTATACCTCAGTTTAAAACATATACTGACTTTACTGGTTCTGTTTGTAATTTGAGGTATTAACTAAAGTTATGTTCAACTGTAGAGTTTAACTTAGTGATTTCTTGAATTTGACTTCCATTTAAAAATTTTGGGACTTCCCTGGTGGTCCAGTGGTTAAGAATCCGCCTTCCAATGCAGGGGACGCAAGTTCAATCCCTGTTCAGGTAACTAAAATCCCACATGCCACGGGGCAACTAAACTCTAGAGACTGCGCGCCACAACTAGAGAGCCCGTGTGCTGCAACTACTGAGCCTGCATGCTCTGGAGCCCACATGCCACGACTAGAAAAGCCCGTGTGCTGCAAGGAAAGATCCCGCGTACCGCAACGAATATCCCACATGCCACAACTAAGACCCGACACAGCCAAATAAATAAATAAATAACGTCTTAAAAAAAAAAAAAGTAAAAGTTTCACACTTGCTTCAAAACTAAAGTGTTAGGTAACTTTTACCTAGGTGATAAATCTTGCCTTTATTCCTCTAATCAAGAAATTTCTACCCAAATTAGGAAATATAAAAATGTAACACAATTTACAATAATGATATTTTAATCAGTTTGGATGGTAGAAAAAGCAAGAGATCAATGAAGTAAATTTTACATTTATTTTGAATGCTGAATTTTCCAAGGTTTTCTGAAATAATAAAGCACTGCTGCTATTCGTATTGGTGACCAGTGCTGCAGTATAACTAAAGAAATAGCAATGTCTAAGTAAAAGCTGTTAACACTGCTATGCCTTGGGTCAAAACAGAAACTGGCCCAACCTAAATAAAGTCCAATACCATGAAAAATACCATATACTTATATACCGCTTTATAGTTTTCAAACATTTCTACTTCTTAAAAAGGCAAAATAAGCCAAATTACAAAAATACTGATAAATCTATCCTATTAAAATTAATATATTTAAAAATATCTGCAAACATTCTAATTCCACTGATGTATGTAACAACCCACAGCAGTAGGACCAGCAAGTATTATTATCTCTATTCTATGGATAAGATAACTGAGGCTAACAAAGATATCTTTAATATCATGTAACTGTAAAATAGCCGAGTCATTCAGAAGAATGATTTTGTTAGTTAAGAACAGAAAAGAAAAAAATAGGTCCTCCTAAATCACTTTGTTAATGTAATATGAACATTTAAAAATTTAAATGATGATAGTTAATATTCTAACAGAGAAATCTGGTAAATAATAGACATATTTATAGTATATAAATAAATTGGTATCTATAATCTGTTTCACTTTAAGAAGAAAAAATTCAAGTTTTTTTCTTAAACATTATGAAAATAGTTCTTGAATAAGAATTCATTTGTCAGATAATATATTATTTCTTAACATATCCTAGTATACAAGTACATATTTGAAGTTTCTGTGATATGGTAAATGTTTAATTTTGTTCTAAATGGTTAAAAGTAAATTTTGTGAGATAATTATATTTGTCCTAAAGCTAACATGTCAATATTCAAAAGCACAGCAGAGTTTTTTTTAAATTTATTTTTGGCTGCATTAGGTCTTTGTTGCCGCACGTGGGCTTACTTTAGTTGCCTTGAGCGGGGGCTACTCTTCGTTGCGGTGCACAGGCTTCTCATTGCAGTGGCTTCTCTTATTGCAGAGCACGGCTCTAGGCACTCAGGCTTCAGTAGTTGTGGCAGGCGGGCTCTAGAGCGCAGACTCAGTAGTCGTGGCGCACGGGCTTAGCTGCTCTGCGGCATGTGCGATCTTCCCAGACCAGGGCTTGAACCCATGTCCCCTGCATTGGCAGGCGGATTCTTAACCACTGAGCCACCAGGGAAGCCCTCAACATAGAGTTTAAAAGATGTCAGCCTCACGTATGAAAAAATTTTGTTATAAAATTTACATTAGATTAAATGCTACGCCTGGTGCTAAAAAGCTTCTTCCTAAGCATTTAACAAGACACTTATATTGGTGACATCTTTAAAGATATAAGAAGAGAGCAGGTCTCATCATCAATTCTGATTACACAGAAGATTCATTTTTAACTAGGAATGGATAGCTCAGAAGGTTGACCAATAACAACTACAATTCATTAACATCAATTTTCTAGTTGATGCTCATCAGTTGGTATTTTAGAAGATTTTACTTGAGAATATTCACAACATTAACAACAACAATAAAAAAGGAAGAAAAAACAGAAGGAAGGAAACAGACTTAGTGCTGCCCAATACCATCACTGCAAATCTTACCAAAGACTGAACAGGAAGGAGCCTTAAACCTTTATACCCCATAAGGTTCCTAAGAAATGTATCTGAGGCACACTGGCAGGGCAGTATGAAATGATTTTTATTGCCACTGGCCATATTGTACCTGTTCTGTGGATAATTAGAGTCCTTCAGTTTCCAAAGCTGTCAATCTGGCACCTTTCACGAGCACTATATTCACTTTAAATAAAACAAACAAAACAAAACAAAATTTATAATTCAAAGAACAAAAGCACTAAAAACAGAAACTACAAATTGCAGCAACTTTATAGTTGTGATATAAACCAACAAATAAAAAAAGTAAAATACCAGCAATATCTTACACTTTGAGATTCTTTGTTTGAACTCTATATCACAACTTTATAAAGTTTAAGCCAGACAGTTTAGGTACTTTTGTACTATACAAGTAAACACTTATATTTAAAAATTTCTTCACTGTATCAGTGTTGAAAATTTTATATTACTTCATCTCGGTATTCAAATAGGTTTATAAAACTGCGCTTTACTATAGATTCCATACACACCCAATATTGTGTCCTAAAATGTCTGGATGGCTAACTAGGAAAAAGTGTGTTCATAATTATTAAAAATAAATAAATAAATAAAACAATTTACATATATGCACCATACCTGCAATTGACCATTTAATGAACTCAAGTCTTCTGCTTTCTTTTCTAAAGATTGAACCCAGACTTTTCTTTTTTGTCTGCATCTTGAAGCTGCTGCTCTATTTCTTTCCAGAAACTTCCTTCTTTTTTCATCAGGATCTTCATTAGCTGCTCTTCTTCGACGACCAGTTGTATTTTGGGTCTGTGGAGTTGTGTGAGCTGGGGAAGCCTATAATAGACACAAATGAAAGTTTTTTATATTTGTACCTAGTGATTAAATTAACACAGGCAGTAAAGGGTGGCAAAGGCGAGAGCCACTAATTTTATTTTCTAAGTCTCATTGTATACATCAATATTGTAGAGCAATGTGAAAATCACCCTGTGGTTTAACAAATTCCTTGAAATAAATGAGCATTGCTAAAACATGATTCTCACTAATTAACTATCACAGTGAATGTATTCTTTAAAGTTTGTATAGTATTTTCATTTTTATAGAAATAATACAAAGAAATTTAAAATGCAATACAAATGATCATGTACAGATCTTGTAGTTTTCCATCTTGTATTTTTCCAAGTGTACTTTTAAGCAAACACTGTGGTATTATTCAATCCTTTGATAATTATTAAGGTACTAAAATAACTTCCTATTTAAATTCATTATGAGAAACCATGTTTTCTATGATATTTTTGAAATAAAAAATAGCATTAAATCTGTAAATTTTCTTTAAAAATTGGTTTCTCTAAAATTAAGGAGTTGAAAGTACATACATATTTTAGTGTATTCAGCTCTTCTTCAGTTTTTGAAATTTGGGATCAGTCTTTTTCTAAGGGTCAGGTTCATATAATTATTAATGCTCATTTTCCTGGTGGGTAGAATCCCAGAGTCTAGATTCTCATTTTAATTGGCCCCCCTGCCCTGCCAGATCAGCCAGAGACAGGAATCTTCAGTCACTAGTGATACAGTCCAGTGTGTAGGACTACAGAATAACATCTTCAAGCTTCTCACAAATCCCAAAATTGTGCCCCACAACACTTGAATACAGGAGACAGTATATGAACCCTTAGAAATAGTGCAAAAGAAATAGCACTTTGTGGCCACAGACACAGGATCCAAAGAAGCAGCCTGAAAAACCTCTACTTAATGGTATTTTAAAATGATGTGAACAAAAACTATCTTCTCTTAATCTATACAATAAACAAAAATCTTAAAAACTTAAGTTCTGCAGGGAAATAACCTGAATTAGTTCTCACTCTACAAACTCCAAAAAATCAAAGTTATCATTCCTTTTCCAAGTAACTAGCATTAAATATTGTGAGGGTTATTTCGTTTATACTGTATTTTAATTGTAATTAAGATCAAGTATTAAATCAGATTCTTTTACCTACATAATTGCAATTTAATCTTTTAGAAAAATCTTTCTATGGCTGGCTTCAAGAATGGTAACTTTGAAATATATTTTTATCCTGTTAACTTACTGATAATAGCAGGTTTTAAAATTTTACTGAATAGGAGAGAACAGTTTTTGGTTTTTGTTTTTAATTGACAACTTGGTTACTACAGCAAAGGCTAATCACAGGTATTGTAAGCAGAAACTATTACAGAGTTATATTTGTATATCATTACCCCTAACAAGGATTTGAGGCTACTTAGAAGCATATATTTCTCCTTCTCTCCCTCCTTCCAGTGATTCATTCATTCTACTTCATTGAAAAAAATACAGGAGCTATGCTAGTGATACAGCAGTGAACAAACAGATAAAAGTCCTGCCCTCATGGAGCTTCATTCCAATACAATAAAATATAAAGCTATAAATGAAAACTAGATCCAGGGAAACTACAGTTAGTATAAGAAAATAAATTATATTCATTTATTTTCTTTTAAATAAACACTTAAAGATGTAAAAGCCATACTAAGCTTACAGGCCGTACAAAGAAATAGCCATAAGCTGCATTCGGCTCATGAGCTAGTTTGCTAACCCCTGAATTATGACATGAGAACATACTCACTTTTCCCCTCTCTTGGCCCCTAAGTAAAGTTGCTTAGTGGATGACAACCACAACTATATTCCACTTTATCTTAAGTTTCACAAAGATAAAATACAGTAATCTAAATACCTATGCTTAGTAGGCAGTCTAAAACTTGCTGTGTAACTGTGTTTCTTTAATTGGAAAGTTTTACTTTTAAATGTGAATATTCTTTACGTAGAGAAGATAAAAGGTATAAATAGAGCTCTGAAACATTTAACAGAAATATAGTAATGCTTACTGTAGAAATATACTGCAGACATATAGAAATATCAATCATCTAATGGGCGGTAACAAATTAAAGATAAGTGAAAAGGGCCTCTGGTATAAATAGCTGCCATTAAGCCTATCTGCTCCTTTGGTGTATTTCACAAATGTTAATTCAAGAATCGTTTGACTTATATTAGTAATATAATACCTATATACATTTCTTGTTGAATACAATCAACAGAAAAACAGTTTTCTTTAAAAAGTATTGATGGACATTATGCCATGTCAAACCAACATACAGACACTCACAGAAACATTTACAGGGTGCCATGAGCAGTAACAACTGCTTGATTATTTTTACTTATTTATTTTTTGTATCAATACTTTTACATTGAACTACCTTTTCCTAAGGCTTTTTATACACTTTGGGAATAAAATTTTACCAGAAAACTTTTTTCAAAGCATATAGTCATTTAAATTACACTGTGTTTGTTTGGTTTTTTTTTAAGGATAACTGAACACTGAATGATAAAAACAACACACATACCGGAGTTTCTGTAGTGGATGTGGCTGGCTGTTGTAATGACTGTGGTCGAGATTCCTCTGATTGAGTCCTAACCAGTCCGCTACCATGACCTTTGACAGTATCGCCATTGGTAACTGGAGGATGTTGCTGGGTCAAAGCAGCTTTTAATCTCTGAAATGCAAACACCAATTTAAAAAAAAAGTTTCCTGCTTTCCACCCAAATCCAACTCCCAGCATACTCTTTGGTTAACCAAAAGAAATTATTTGTTAAGGAATACATAAATACATTCAGCTTTAATATTAGTTTTGATTTATCATATTCCACTGCATTCCTAAATATCAGTAAGACGAACAGGACCTTTGGAAAGTTTGCCTGAGTCTTTTTTGTCTAGTACTACTAGAGGGTTCTATACTTTGCTATTCCTAATTAATCAATTTTGAGAAAAGAGTGAAAACTAAAAACACTGTTGACTGAAAATAACTAGATTTGTTCAACTAAAATAAGCAAAACAAGTTAATTATGCATGTTTCACTATTTTCTCCTACCCCATTCCTATATCCCATATCCCAGTCTTTTCAGGCTCTGCCTAGATTCTTAGACCTAAATATCTTCTTTTTCAGATTTGAGTCCATTTGATCTCTGCTTGCAGGTTTGATGTCACTGCTTACTTGGACAATGACCTGATTTTGCATTTTTTAGGCCACTGTACTGACTGTCAGACTGAACCTCCTCCTAGAACCCACAGCTGGGTTTGCCTCCCTTAGGTCTTCCCTGTCACCAGTAAGCAGACCTAGCTCCAAGTCTATCCCTTCTACTATGTTCCATTTTGCCAGTGAACTGTACCCAACTCACTGTCAGAGTATGGCAGATCTAGCATTATAATGAAGCTCTAGACATTTATGGCTACTTCTTTAAAACAAAACAAAACAAAACACCATTTGAGTAAGGCTTATTATTCTATCAGCAAAAATATATGAGTATCTTATCTCCCCAACCAGACAGTAAGCTCTTTAAAAGCAGAGATTGCCTTTTATTTCTTTGCATCCCTTTTAGCAACTGGTACATTGATTTGCTACATAAATGGACAACAGATATATTTGCTAATGGACAGAAATTGGTTTCTTTGAAAATGGTACATGGGATCTTTGGGGTGGTTTTATTGTTATGCTCTATAAATATGAAATAATTAGCACAAAATAGTCATATTATAGTATCTTAGCAATGAAAGGGATCTCAGGGATCTGAGAGACCTGGGACTATTATTGATGATATTGTTCTTAATAACTCAGAAGTAGCCCTTGAGCTCAAAATATAGTTTTATAACAAAATCTGGTGAAGAGATATGTCATTACATTTTCCTAAGATCCACACTCAGGTGCACAGGTGGCAGGGAGGGAGGTTACAAATATAAGAACAAATATACAAATGTAAGAACTATGCTGCAGTCTACCCAGTGCTTCCCACACTTCCTAGAAGTCAATTAACTACCTTGGTATCACATGCTAAAAACAGATTCTTGGCAACCTTTCCTCTCTTCTTTCCCTGGAAATAGCATAAAGGGGTAGATAATAGAGAAGAGCTTTAGAAAAAGTCTCCCAAATGATTCTACTACAATTGTTTTCATTTATTCCAACTAAGAACAATTTAGAAAATTTGTAATTTCTTTATTTTCACCTATACATATCTTCTTACCATCTATAATTGATCCAGATCCCTTAAAAACTGAAGCACAGGACTTCCCTGGTGGCACAGTGATTAAGAATCCACCTGCCAATACAGGGGACACGGGTTCAAGGACGGGTTCAATCCTTGGTCCGGGAAGATCCCACACGCTGCAGAGCAACTAAGCCTGTGCACCACAACTACTGAGCCTGTGCTCTAGAACCCGCAAGCCACAACTACTGAGCTCACAAGCCACAACTATCGAAGCCCACGTGCCCTAGAGCCCTTACACCGCAACTACTGAGCCCACGTGCTGCAACCACTGAAGCCCGCGTGTCTAGAGCCTGTGCTCCACAACAAGCGAAGCCCCGCTTGCTGCAAACAGAGAAAGTGACACGTGGCAATTAAGACCCAACACAGCCAAAAAATAATAATTAAAAAAAAAAACAAGCATATATGAAAAGATCAAAATTTCCAATGAAGCAGTAATTCTAACTAGACAAGTGTTAATGGACATTTTCTACTGCTAATCATTGTAGATCTGGGTATGATTTTAAAATCAAAGTCAGTAGTATAAAAAATATTTTGTTGAGATATAAGTTACATACAGTAAAATGAACTCTTTTTAGTGTACAGTTCTGTGAGTTTCAGCAAGCACATACAGTCGTGCAACCACCCTCTACAATCAGGATACAGAACAGTTCTATTACCCCCCCAAACTTTCCTCATGCTTCTTTCCTGTCACTCTCCTCCCACCCACAGCCCCTGGAAACCACCAGTCTGTTTTTTGATGCCCAAAGTTTTGCCTTTTCCAGAATATCATATAAATGGAATCATACAGTGTATATAGCCTTTTGAATCCGGCTTTTTTCCTTTAGCATAATGCACTTGAGATCCATCCCTGTTGTTGCATTATCAGTAGTTTTTCAATGAGTTTCTAATAAACAAGTATTCCAGTTTTACAGATTAGGACACTAGAGATCATTTGCCCAAGGTCACACAGCCATTAAGCTAGTTAAAATCCTATATTTGAACATGGATCTCCTTAATTTCAAAGTGCACAGTTTTTCCATGGCATCATGTTACATATGTTATCCTACCAAAAAAAAAAAAAAAAAAAAAGGAAAAAGGAAAAATCAAGAAAGAAAAAGGAAAAAATTAAGGAAGATAAAAATTAAGGAAGATAAGGAAATTAAGGCTGCATGGCTTGATGATTCAGAAGACAACCACAAGGGAATTCCCTGGCAGTCCAGTGGCTAGGACTCCATGCTTTCACTGCCATGGGCCCAGGTTCAATCCCTGGTCGGGGAACTAAGATCTCGCAAGCCATGCGGCATGAAAGACAACCACAAAGGATTAGGAATGCCAAGTCTGATACTGCAACTGCTAAAGTCCTGTCACTCCAGGATCAGGTATGTTTTTTCCATCTTTTCTGACTGAATACTTCTTTATGAATTGCAAATACCACCACAATAGGTCAGTATATGTAATGTATACCGTATACATATTAGCATACATAATGTATACAGAGAGAAGACACTTTATTGTTTAGAATTTAACTCTGCCTCAAACAATCTGTGTGACTCTGAACAAATCATTTCAATCTCTGAGTCTGTGTTTCCTTGTCTGTAAAATTGGGAACAATGATAATTTCCTTGCAGGGATGAGGTAAAGATTAAATATAATATGCAAAATTACCTGATTCATAAAAGGATTTCTTAAGTATCAACTTCCTTACTTTTTTCTTTTTTAAACAATTATTTATTTTTGGCTGAACTGGGTCTTTGTTGCGGCACACAGGATCTTTTGTTGTTGTGTGCAGGCTTCTCTCTAGTTGTGGCATGCGGGTTTTCTCTTCTCTAGTTGTGGCACACAGGCTCCAGGGTGCGTAGGCTCTGTAGTGATGTGTGGGTTCCAGAGTGCGTGGGCTCTGTAGTTTGCAGCACGCGGGCTCTAATTGAGGCACGCGAGCTCAGTAGTTGTGGGTGAGGGCTTAGTTGCCCTGAGGCATGATGTGGGATCTTAGTTCCCTGACCAGGGATCAAACCCGTGTCCCCTGCATTGTAAGACGGATTCTTTACCACTGGACCACCAGGGAAGTCCCTTCCTTACTTTTTTCAAAAACAGCTATTGAGGCCTCTATTTTTTTAGCACAGGTGTCAGGGTGAGGACACCAAAGAATCAGGAAAGTTCCTATACTTTTGTATTTTCAAAATATACTTAGAGGGAAAAAAAGTACTTAGGGGTTCATCTTAAGGACTGGTTTAGCTTCAGACATATTTTATTATGGAAAATGTATTCTCAAGACCATGTGACACACTGCATCTTTCAGAATCCAGGTCAGATTCCTGGTTGCTTTTTTTCTTCCTTCTTTTTTAAACAAGCAGAAATGACCACATTAGCAGCTAAGATCCAGGAAATTGGGACACTCATAACTGATGGGCTAATGTGGAAGTGTATGGATTAAAAATTAGGTAGGTGACCAAAGCAATAGTTGGCTGTAATCAGGTAGGAATACTTAGGCTAAATGGTCAAAGAACTTAAAGTAAAAAGACAGGAGTCTGAAGGTATGGGTCACATAAACAGAAGGAGGAGGATCTGAGTGTGCATACTTATGTCTTTTAAAAACCAATCTATATGGGGCTTCCCTGGTGGCACAGTGGTTGAGAGTCCACCTGCCGATGCAGGGGACACGGGTTCGTGCCCCGGTCCGGGAAGATCCCACATGCCGCGGAGCGGCTGGGCCCGTGAGCCATAGCCGCTGAGCCTGCGCGTCCGGAGCCTGTGCTCCACAATGGGAGAGGCCACAACAGTGAGAGGCCCACGTACCGGAAAAAAACAAAACAAAACAAAACAAAACCCACCAATCTATAGCGTTAGGTGGGCTTCCATTTCTGGATATAAAATGTACATAAATATACATATTGGTTGAGATGTGAAGCTTGGTAAATTATGTGTTGGTAAAACATTTTTAAGTCCTTAGGTAGAAAACAAAGAAGAGCATTTAAAGTTTTTTAGTGAAGAGCTTAACTCTTAGAATTAATGAAATACAGTAACTGCACATAGGGGAGTCTGAAGTACATAAACATCACTCTCTTGAATAATCTTTAGTAGGGCAAGTTACTATCTTATAGAGCACTTAAAAGCAGCATTCATTATCCTCTCTTGACTGCCCTAGGGTATACAGTACTCATCCAGGGAGGAAGCTCTAATGTTTACTCCATGCTGTTACATTGATTACGATGGGTCTAACTTGGAAAAGTGTGCCACTGGGTACAAAATGTAAGAAAAAGATTTTCAAGGGTTAATTAACACTGCTCTGAACTGCAGATTTTTTTTTTTAAACAGCAACAAAAACACACATACACTAAAAGAAATTACAGTGGGTTAGGTTAGGTGAAGGAAATTGTCATTATTCATATACATTTTACAACTAACATAAGGATATCTACAATCCACCCACATATATGTTAGAGGTATTTTAAAGAAGGGCAACTATTTGGTCCTCCCCCAAATTAATGAAAACATATAAATATAATATTTATTTTACAGTAGAAATTTGGAGCTAATCAATTAGTCCAATTACCATCTTACAAGTAAAGAAACTAAGGCCCAAAGAGTGAAGTTACTTCCCAGAATCACAGAGGGAGTTATAAAAGAAACAGAGCTAGGACCAGAAATTCCGTCTGTTGACTCTTACTTCACTGAACAAACATAGTTTAAATAAAAGTTTTTCCAAACTAGAGCTTTTGTCTAATATTAAGTATTCTAAGTATATTTTAATAATCATTAAGAAGAGTATCAGACATTGGTCAGTCCATTACTAAGATCAAAATTTCTATCAATAGAGAAATCTAGTTAAGTAAATAAAGATTGAATACTCAGAGAAAGTAAATAAGATTTAACAAGTCTATATTCTCTAACATGTACAATAAAAGCTAGGCATAATTTTAATATTAAACTAAAGGTATACAGTGAAAGAAAACTAAAATCTTTATTACTACATTTCTAAGCAGACTTAGTGCTTTAATGTTTAGAGTTAAAATTTTAGTGCTGTAAAATTCAACTACTATGTTGAAAACTTTTTTCTTAGAGATTGTGTCAATTAAAGAGTAAATAGTCTGTTGTGCTGACCAATCTGACACTCATCTTAAGAGGTAATCTGCTAAAAATAATTTGTTATTCAAATTCTATGTTATATGTTGTACCCCTGAAAACAAATTTTATCACATCTGTCAGAACTTGGTTGGAAGAAACTACTCTATCATAGTTCAAAGAAAAAACACAATGTTCTCTAGAAACAATGTATGAAAAAGTCAGATCCATATTTCATATGTGCCACAAAAGCTCATCAGAGTAATAACCCTCCTTCTCTGGGGTGTTATCCTACCATCTGCTGCTCTATTACTTATCTTTATTTTGCAACTAATTAACAGCATAATCTTCTAAATTCAGCAAGTTAATTATCATTATTGTAGTCTTTGCAGCATCATCAGTCCTCGTGAAATCTTGTCTCCCCACCCCCAGAGAACATATGAAAATGAAGTACGTTGGGAGAGAGTCTGTTTCTTTGGAGTGGGCTCGTTAGGTGTTTGCTGATTAGCTTGGCGTGCAGAGGCAGGTCAGAAGAATTCTGCTGAACATGAGGTTCCATGCAGGGCCCAACTAAGTTAATGTAGGTTTCTGAACATTTGCCAAGATGCCCTCTGTCAGCTCTCAGTAGAAACCCCCTGCAGAAACCCTACTGGCTACCCACTGTGTGCAAAGATCTCTCTCAGTTTGTCACACAAGTCTTAAAGGA
This sequence comes from Phocoena sinus, assembly GCF_008692025.1. Classification (NCBI taxonomy): domain Eukaryota; kingdom Metazoa; phylum Chordata; class Mammalia; order Artiodactyla; family Phocoenidae; genus Phocoena; species Phocoena sinus. Next base: position 58,668,824 of record NC_045769.1, on the reverse strand, counting down.
ATGATTCTGGGGAATACTACTCAAATACTTTACTAAATCTTCTTAAACAAAACTCCTGGATGGTTAACATTTTCTTATTTAGAAGTTACTTTTTTTTTTTTTTTGCAGTACGCGGGCTTCTCACCGTTGTGGCCTCTCCTGCTGCGGAGCACAGGCTCCGGACGCACAGGCCCAGCGGCCATGGCTCACGGGCCCAGCCGTTCCACGGCATGTGGGATCTTCCCGGACCGGGGCACGAACTCGTATCCCCTGCACTGGCAGGCAGACTCTCAACTACTGCGCCACCAGGGAAGCCCCAGAACTTACTTTTTGATTACAAATATTACATAGGAAATTTGTTTTATTAGAAGAGTAACACAGATAGCAAATATCTGTGGTTTAATGTGCTTAATGACCAACAAAACCCCTAAACCTAAATCTGGTGAGATCCAGTGCAATTCTGTGAAAATAGTAGATAATAGGAATTTTCCTAGAGTATTAAAAAATACTAGGTAATCTTGTATTTGTGGACCACCATATATATATATTTTTAAAAACTACGTGCTTACTTTTCCAAAGACTTAACGTTTTTAAAAAACAAAACATAACAAACACAACTTGTCCTGAAGAAATTTCTTTAGCAAAAAAGAAGGATCTTATTTAAATATTTATAGTAGACACAAACACAATGCATATAAATCTTCCTGTGAGCACTGGGCATCTGAAAATCAGGGCACCACAAAAGCATCCTTGGCTATCTTAGGATACAAATAAGTTTCTCTTCAGCTGTAGTGCGCTACTCATTCTTATGTGTTCCAATGCTGCCATTTCTCAAACATTATTTTTTAACCACATTTTAGCACAATCACCATTGCTGCACTATTTAGCATGTCATTAAAAGACTGTGACCACAAAAGTCAAACAAATCCTTAACAGAGATGCAGAATCAAGCAGGGAGGATATTTTAAATATTTTCAGAGTTGAAAACAACAAAGCAAAATCCAACTGAAGCAGTGAAAGAAGAAATTATAAGTTTTGCTGGGGTGCTACAGACTGGTAAACAGTCAGAAAAATTATTTAATGTGTAATGTGAATCTAGGGGATGTGAGCTGGGGACCACTCATTTGGAGAGCATGGAACTGGAATTCTATCACTGATAGAGAAAGAATTAAGTCCCATGATCGTTTATCTGATCATTAAGAAACCTCTGTGCAATGGGATATGAACCCAGTCTCAACTTTCTCCAGTTAGAATTATACAATTATTTATTTAGTAAATCTTTTTTTTAGCCCTTTGATGCTTAATTAAGTAATCAATGACACTGACATTTTAATCTAAATTTAGAAACAATCTGTAACTATTTTGTATTTTATGTTACAAATGTATCTAAAATAACTTGCCACATAGAGTAAGAGACTGCCCTTGGATTTTAGTTTTAAATGTTTGAGATTGATTTAGTCCTGTGATTTTAGTTGGAAGAACTAAGATAATCTTACTAAGCCTCTTAATAATACAGGAATATTGAAGAGAACCAAACCCTCATTATATCTATAATTTAATTATTTAAGTTATTGAACTACTTGGGGAAGTTTGTTAGACAATGAGGTACCTATAGAGAAAACAGGATATATTAAGTTTAAAATGAAGTTTAGTATGTTTAATTTTATTTTAAGCCCTTTAAAAGTGATCGCTGTGCAACTCGATTTATAAATTGGCCTTGAGAACTTAGGGAAGAAATAAGTTTTTGAATTTGTAACTTTATTTTTAAAAAGGAGACTCTCAATAACGGTTTTTGTGCACAAAAGTCACCATCAAGGGTATCAAAAAACTGAAAACAAGAGCCAAACACCTCATTGATACAATATAATCCTAACTGCCATACCTGTTGGGAAAAAAAGTCAATAATGGCATATTGAAAAGATATGAAGACTTTTTTTTACTCTCTTGATGATCATTGGAAACATTTGCCAAGAAAAATCTCAAAACTTAAGATCACGTCTGCTGAATTTCTTAGTACCCAAGAAATGTTTGTTAAATAAATAGCAATCATTAGAAATAACTGTTAAATGAGGCTGATGCAAAATAAATGAACATGAATTAAACTACAAAACCCAAACTATATCCGGGTTATTCCCAAAGGTTGGTAGATTTGTTTTGTACTTATACCAATATATAAGTATACTTGATAATGATGATAATGAAATTCAAGCACTGAAAATTCTTCAATCAAACTGATTCACTGGATAATCAAATATCCTAAAGGTGGTACATTACCAAACCACAATGTAATTTAATTAATATAGAAATCAATAAGAAACAGATAAAAAGCCCTGAAATATTTGGAAATTATATACTATACTTTTAAATAACCCACAGTTCAAGGAAGAAATCACAAGGGAAATTAGAAAATAAATAATAAAAAGACAGCATATCAAAATTTGTGCACAAAGTTATAGCGTTAAATGCCTATATGAGAAAGGTAAAAAGATTTTAATCTAAGCTTCTACTTTAAGAAGCTAAAAAAAGATAAGCAAATTAAACCCAACTAAGTAGACAAAGAAAATATTAAAGATAAAAGTAGCAATCAATGGTAATACAGTATACCATTAAGAAAAATAAAGGCAAGCTACAGACTGAGGAAATATTCATGAGATATATATATACATATCTATATATAAATTTGTATCTAGAATATATATAAAGAATTCCTATAACACAATAGTAAAAGACAAGTAACCAAATTTAAAGAATGAGCAAAAAATATCACAAATAATGTCTGGCTGATTGGAAATGTAAATTGAAACCAAGAGATGCTGCCACAATCTCCTAGAATGTCTACATTGAAAACAATAGATAAAACCAAATGTCTGCAAAAATGTGGGAACAACTGGAATTCCCATACACTGCTGGCAGGAATGTAAACCTTTGGCAAAAGGTCTGGCAATTTATTATAAAGTTATATGTATACCTACTCTCTGACTCAGCAATTCCACTCTTAGGTAGATAACCTTAATGAAAATATACATCTACAAAGAGTTATACAAGAATGTGCATACGAGCTTTATTCACAACAGCTAAATACTAAAAACCATTCAAGTGTCCACCAACAGGAGAATGGATAAAGAAATTGTGGTATACTCACACAATGGAAAACTACTCAGCAATAAAAAGAAACAAACTTTGATACACGCAACAACATGGATAAATCTCAGACATATGCTTAGCTGAACACAAGAGTATATATTGATTCCATTTACATTGCTGGTGACAAATATAAGAATAGTTGGGGGAGGTGGACTGATTGGGAAGGGAAATAAAGAAACTTGATGGGTAGATGTTAATGTTCTATACCATAATAAGGGTGTGAGTTACATGAATGCACTTAAACTGTACAGATAAAATCGGTCCATTTCAATCTATGTAAATTTTACATTAAGAAAGCCTTATGGGCTTCCCTGGTGGCACAGTGGTTGAGAGTCCGCCTGCCGATGCAGGGGACACGGGTTCATGCCCCGGTCTGGGAAGATCCCACATGCCGCGGAGCGACTAGGCCCGTGAGCCATGGCCGCTGAGCCTGCGCGTCCGGAGCCTGTGCTCCGCAACGGGAGAGGCCACAACAGTGAGAGGCCCGCGTACCACAAAAAAAAAAAAAAAAAAAAAAGAGTGAGGGTAGGGAGTGGTCTGAGGTACAGATAAAACAAGAATGGCAGTTATATCGTTAATAATTGAAACTGGATGATGGGTACATGGGGGTTCATTATAGAAACCTATTTATTTTGTATGTGTTTGAATTCTTCCATAACAAAAAGCTTAAAAAAAAAAGGAAATGGACTAATTTCTGAGTCTTTTTAAATTAAAAACAGGACAGTCTTATTTATTATCCCAGTTAAAATAGGCAATCACCTAAATATGGCTATTTTATATGTTAACAATATTCTAATAAGAAATTTAATTGGACTGTTAAATTTAAGTGGGGCAATCTGTGACTCCCCATGCTATTTTGGGGCTTTCAACCAATAACTGTTTTTCATATATAAATTTGTGAAATGTAGCTTTGGTATTTTTTTTTTAATATACAAGCATACAAAATACTTTTATTCTTATTAAATTTCTTAGTGATTAAAAGAAAAAGTTATTCAGGGAAGTTTACTAGTTTCTACAAATATGGCCTAATCTCTTATAGCCAAAAGTATTTCTTTAAATCTGATTTGTTCCATTGGAATTAATTTGTGGGGAAAAAAAGTCCACTGAATATGTAAAAATATTTTTAGATACAGTGTACAACAACAGGATCTCTTAAACTTCTATTTCTACTCTACTCAGTTTCACTAATTGAATTTTTCATTATAACAGTTATGTTTAAAGTAGGTAGTGTAAAACACATTCCCAGTGAAGCTCTTCTGCTATCAAGTGGAAAAGATTCATCTTAGTTATTATTTCCATGCCTTTGACCTAAACATGCTGTTATGTGAAAAATTCCCCTCCTGGGTTTTCAAGTTCCCTCACCACAATCAATAACCAGCTAATTTTAATACTCTTCAACCAACTATTACTCATTCAGATGGTATATAAGTTTTGCTGTTAAAAAAAAAAGTTATCCCATGCCCATTTCAGATTGATTATTTGCACTAATGGAGAATAGCAGTAAAAAATTTAAAGCCTTGCGATAATATTGATACATAATGGCTTTCATGTGTACAGATTTATATTTTTAGTATAGTGCCTAGCATAGAACTGAAACAAATAATAGGTGTCTAAAAACTATCTATCGATTCATTGGTTGTAGTTAAGAATTAGCTTTAAAGTGTGTTAGACTATAGAAGGGAGAATTACACTTATTTGAAAAAAACCAACCCCCCACACTCCCCATCCCACAGCAGCAGCTTCAGATCTTCTACCAAGAAAATTAGCAAGTTAGTAGGATTTGGGGCTAAGAGAGACCCCAGAAATCAAAGTTTAACCCCTTTATTTCACAGATGAGGAAAATGAGTCTCTGAAAAGTTAAAGTAGGTTGATTAGGGGTACTGAATAGCAGAATCAGGATTAAAATGAAAATACGTCTCTTGATTCCTACTCTATAGTTCATCCCTTACCACCAATTTCTTAGTGTCTGAAACATAACTCAAAAATATGGTTTTCGTTTATATATTATGTGTAATGTTTACTAACTCGTATACTATTTCAGAATTCTAGTTAATTCTGTTCAACTCATTTGTATACTGTATACAACCACTCATTATATCAGCACTGCCTTCAGATGATTACTTCTAGTTTCAGCTGCAATATCTCTAGCCTCCAGCAGGAGGAGAATTTATCTAAAAAGCCACACCAAAAATCAGACAAACCAATGACAAGAACTAGAACTTTACTCCCAATCCATTCATTTGCTTTAAAGTATCAGTAGCTTGTCACTATGCTAATGAAAACTTTCCTTTTCCAAATTTTCTGGTTCTTCTGTAATGTAATACAGTCCATGATTTTATAAAATTTGATCTAAATTGTGCATGTGAAGTGGGCTTTAATGGAAAAAATTAATTCGAAACAGGCTCAAGAAATGTATAGAACAAATAAAATCTTGGCTTACCATTTTTGCTTCTGACTGTACTGGTTGAGGAGAGGAAGGACCTGGAATTCCCGGAACACTAGGCACCATGGTGACTGGTCGAACAAGCTATGCAGAAGATATTGAAAAATAATTGCTAGAGAATATATTCAAAATGAGATTTGTACTTTTATTTGCACAATGGCTGCTATAATAATTTACATATTATAATCAATATAACGCATTAACATTTACATGACAATATATTATACATTAATAGAAAATGTATATTAATATTATTAATATAAATGTAATTGGTATAATTATTTGAGACTTCAGAATTAGAAAACTGTATCTCTGTCGGAACCCTTATTGACCTTAATCCTGATTTATCCTTCAAAAGTTGTCAATTGGGGCTTCCCTGGTGGAGCACTGGTTGAGAGTCCGCCTGCCGATGCGGGGGACACGGATTCGTGCCCCGGTCCGGGAAGATCCCACATGCCGCAGAGCGGCTGGGCCCGTGAGCCATGGCCGCTGAGCCTGCGCGTCCGGAGCCTGTGCTCCGCAACGGGAGAGGCCACAACAGTTAGAGGCCCGCGTACCGCAAAAAAAAAAAAAAGAAAAAAAGTTGTCAATTGTTCTGAGACACTCACTTTCCTAATCTTCAATTTTCATAATTCCTTTTTTAAAATGATTTCTTCTTATAGAAAATAATATTTAAAGTGATGGATGCAAAATTTCTCACAGATCTGTCACCCATTTTGAATGTGAAAGGAAAGAATGTTAAAACTTGTATAACTAGGCATAGAAAGTAATTTCAACAATGAACTTTGCTTTTCTAAAATATATACATATAAAATTTCTAAAATATACAATGAAAAGTTCTTTGATATATTAATATAAAGCATGACAAAGAAGAACCTGATTACCTCTAATAATTCCTCTAATAATAATAATTATGTAACAGATTTTTCTGGTTTTTGCCTTTTTTTTTACTTTTTTTTTTTTTTTTTTTTTTTGCAGTACACGGGCCTCTCATTGTTGTGGCCTCCTCCGTTGCGGAGCACAGGCTCCAGACGCGCAGGCTCAGCGGCCATGGCCCACGGGCCCAGCTGCTCCACGGCATGTGGGATCCTCCGAGACCGGGGCACGAACCCGCATCCCCCGCATCGGCAGGCGGACTCCCAACCACTGCGCCACCAGAGAAGCCCTGGTTTTTGCCTTTTTTAAAAAACCTAATATCAACACTGAATGATTAATTATTATGTACCTAAAGTATACCTCTTTTTCATTTCAGTTTCTCTCATCACAGTTACATTTAACGGGATAACCGTACACTCCCAGATACAGGACAAGGATGTTTCCCCCTTGAAAATATCCTCAGAAAAGAGGAAGTAATCACCTTATATTCGAGTCCTTATAAAATATCTCATTCTGAACAACAAAGTCCTGTTTGAAGACAACATATTATCTTGAAATTATTTCAATCAATGTTAATTTTGGATACTTAAAAAGGTCACTTTGGAAGAACTAGTTAATAAAAGAAGTAAATATTTAACATTAATTTTAGTATTATTTCTGAGGATATAATCTCACCAAAGTGTTAGATGTTCCTGTAAGGAGGCTTTTAAAACTAATTTTTAAAAGCTATACAATAAGTGATTATATTGTACTGATCAGAAACAACTATCTACAAGGTAAAAGAAGAAACTGTCTTTTTATTACATGAATGAATATTAGGACTTGGTGTAAGATTCCCAGGATTACAATAATAGATTCAAAAAGTGTTATACTGAAACTACTTTGGTGAGGATGAAAACAATGTGTTTTGGAAAATTGTGTGAGATTTCTTAAAAAGTGGTTCTAATGATGAAAACTTGATTGTTGAAGACACATTTGAAGAGTCTGAATAAACTTATGAAATGTGAGAACAGGAAAAAAGGATTATTTCTAACTTATATTATTCCAAAGAATGTGCTTCTAAATATCCACCATGTTATTAAATATTGTAAGTAGATATTTAACTACGTCTTTCAAAATTTATATATTTAACATGCCCTCAAAAAACTTTTCTTATGTATCTTCTCATTAGGAAAGTGGGGACTATCTATTGCCCATTCTACTAGACCATTTAGATTTTCACACGCTTGGGACAGCAAAGGAATTTTGTAAACCCAACCTGACCATAATATTTCACAGAGAGTGCTTTTATAAACAATTTCTATAGTAATCAAAATAACATGGAGTTACCTGATAAGTGTTCCAGTATAAATGTCTTCTTAAAGAATAGAAATCTATGTTAATATTTGAATTCTACAAATCTAGCATATTGAAATGGGTTGAATATGGAATAAAGTTCTTAATACTAAAAATAAAAGGAAAACAAGATTTTTAGGATGGAAAAATGTTTTCTATCCAATTTTGTTTGCCTTGAAAGGTAAATGCTATCACAATAAATATCAGTGAGTAAATATTGCTCACCACTAAGTATTCTGTTGAATTCAGTTTCATAAACTAATCAAGCAGCCCCCCCTTGGGCTGTATTTTCTGATTACAAAGATCGGTTTTACTATAAAGAAAAAATTTTAATAGTCTAAATTTCAAACTTACTGGGACTGCAGCTGGAACATGCACATTCGAACTTGTAATTGATGCAGGAATAGCAACAGGCATGGTTTGTCCATTAGGAAGATGTAACAGAAGAGGAAATGGGCCTGGTACAGGACTAAGGAAAACAAAAGAAGGGCAATTAGAGAAAAGAAATCCCTATCAATAATCTCTAAAAATACAAGAGTATTTTTACTCCTATTATTATATCATTTAAAAGTAAATTTTCCAGAGAAAGGTAAACACTGTATGATTTCACTTATATGTGGAATCTAAAAAACAAAACAGACGAACAAACATAACAAAACAGAAACGGAGAACAGACAGGTGGTTTCCAGAGGGAAGGGTGTTGGAGAGATGAGAGAAATTAAGAGGTACAAACTTCCAGTTACAAAATAAAGGAGTCACAGGGATGAAATTCACAGTGTGAGGAATACAGCCATTAATAATGTTATATCTTTGTACAGTAACAAAGGTGGTCAAAAGGTACAAACTTACAGTTATAAGATAAATAAGTACTAGGGATGTAATGTACAACATGATTAATATAGTCAACACTGTTGTATGTTACATATGAAAGCTGTTACAAGAGTAAATCCTAAGAGTTCTCATCACAAGGAAAAAATATTTTTTTCTTTTATGTTATATCTGTACAAGATGATGGATGCTCACTAAACTTACTGTGGTAATCATTTCATGATGTATGTAAGTCAGATCATTATGCTATACACCTTAAATGTATACAGTGCTGTATGTCAATTGCAGTTAACCCTTGAACAACAAGGGGGTTAGATGCACTGACACTATGCAGAGTTGAAAATCCCAGTGTAGCTTATGGTCGGCCTCTGTATCTGCAGATTGAACCAACTGTGGATTGTGTAGTGTGGTAGTATGTATTTGTTGAAAAATATCTGTGTGTAACTGGACTCACGCAGTTCAAACTGGTATTGTTCAAGGGTCCACTGTATATCTCAATAAAACTGGAAAAAAAAGAAAAAAGAACTGCAGCTCCAGCCCAAGAAAATGCCTATGTGACAGATGGAAACTTGATACCATCTTTCTCATAACATGAATAAAATACCCACAGAAAATTATTCATGGTATATATACACCACTCAAGTAATTAAAAACAAAACAAAAATCTTCCAATCACTGCAAAGCACATCGTAAAATTTAATTGTTTTTAATTGCATCTTAAATGCACAATGTACGTAAGCAGTGTAGAGAAAAAGAGGAAAAAAATGGAAAAAGTTATGAATTTACTTAGGACAATCTCCAACATGTTAGTTGAGAAAAATTCTTATCAACTACCTGTAAGAACTGAAAGAAATGTTACCTGGTGATAAAAATAATCTTATGTGTTTTGTGTGAAATAGCATGAAAATAAGAGACCATCTTAAAATCACATTCTATGTTGATTTGTTTCTCAAATTAAGTTTTAGATATTTATTTTCTAATTTATTAGATACTATTTATATTTATTAAAAAGACTACCCAAGCATTTTTTCCGAAAATCAAAGCATGCAAAATACTATTAACACACACACACACACACACACACACACACACACACACACACGCCACAATTAGAATAATTAAATATCTTAGGACAAATCATAACAAGAAAAACTTAACAATTCATGTAATTCAATGATTGGCCCAAATCACTTACACGATTGGCCTGTTGGAGGACGGTGCCTGTGTGATTACAGTACTTGAGGTTGGTGAAGGTACTGCCTGCTGAATAATTACACTTGAGTCAGAACTTGTAAGCAGCACATTGGGAACCTGTAATGATGCTGGACGAACGATAGCTGATGTGGGCTGTGCAGTTTGTGTCAATGGTACTTCCTATTTAATAATGAGATAGAGAAAGAATGTAATTTAAAAATGCAAGTCAACAGAATATAACACATTTTTATAAACAACAACAAACATAATACTTAATATACCCCAAAGTATATTAATATTTAAAGTTAATTAAAAGAAAATTGTAGAAGCCACTGTAAAGTTTCAGATGCAATGTTCATATTTTAATTTAAAAACATCTTGAGTCGTTTTTTCAGTACAATTTGTTTTATCATCAATCTAGAAATAAGTTAGGCTGGGCAACTTGGCTATATAACTCCATGAGAAGTTAAGTTAAAAAACAGAAATACAACTCCATTCTCATGGAAGCATAGAACTTAAAATCCAGAAGGGATTGCCTAGTCCTACTCCATCATTATACTGTATAAAGAAGAAATAGGTCCAGGAGACTGTTTTATAGTTGATACAAATTCAATAATAGAATACTTATAAAATGGTATTATAGTAAGGGCCCAAAAATGTTAAAAAATTTTTAAAGTAATACAAATATTTGCTAATTTCAGGTAACTATCTCTACATTATCAATAATTTCTCAGTATCAAAAGGCCAAGTAATATTGATACCTTGAATGTAAAAATAAATAACTATTGGAGTAACATCTTTCCAAAGTAAAGGAAAACACAGAACCTCATAGATGGTCTTTTCCCCAATTTTACAGATTAGAAAACAGAGATTATCCAGGACTCTGTAACTAGTTACTGTAAAAATTGGGTCTACTATGTTCTTTGAATTGGCCTTTATACTGCCATTTATTATCAAAATCTTATTAAGCTATACAGGAAGAAAGATAAACTAGTAGTACTAGGACTTCATTTATTTGACAAGTTTGAGAATTTACAACACACCCTCAAGGCCTAGTGGGAAGAGAGACAATAAACAAGTAAAACAAACAAGAAGATTTCAGACTGTAATGTGTTACAGACTAACAGCAAAACATAAGAAATCATGAAAGATCAACTGAGGGAAGGTTGGAGTTGGCTCCTTTGACAGCATAGTGAGGTAAGGTGAGCTTCTTTGCAAAACAGCATTTGAACAGGTACTGAAAAGATAAGGAGGAGAGCATTCTAGGGAAAAGGAAGCAATACCAAGAGCAATGTCTTTGAGGTAGGAAAAAGCTTAGAATACCTGATGAACACACCAGAGAATGGCATGAGGTGAAGCTGGATGGGTAGGTAAGTCCAGATCAATGAGGACTTATAGAAGGAGTGTGTTACCTTAAATGCAATGGCAAACCATTGAAGGTTTTTTTTAAGCAGGGAAGTGACATAATGTATTAAAAATAAAATAGCCTATGGAAAATAGATTGGAGATGGAAGTAGAAAGTCCAGGTAATTGTTAAAAATTATATTAACATTATTAATATATTAATTATATTACAATTATTATATTAATATTATTTGTATTTTAACAAATAATAATTGTTAACAATTATTAGAAGGTAATTGTTAACAATCCAAGTAAAAGATGATGATGGATTGGACTAAAGTGGTGACACTGAAGATAAAAGAGATAAATTAAGGATATATTCAGGAAGTAGGTCTAGTAAGATTTGTTACTGGTTTCAGTGTGAAGGAAAAGAGGGAATTAAGTATTCTTTATTCTTGGCCTGAGCAACTAGATGGATGGAAAGAAGTTTTCCCTGTTTTACCGAGACAGGGAAAACTGTGGGAAAAAAATCAAGGGCTCTAATTTAGACCTGCTATGTTTAAGATGTCCATTAGACACAGAAAAGGAAATGTCAAGATGGAGCTGGATATGAATATGGAAATCTGGGAAATATCTGGGTTGATATAAATTTGAAAACCATGTAGATGGTTTTTAAAGTTATGAGTCTGGATGAGAGCACTTAAGAAAAAAATTGAGAAAGAAAAGAGAAGGGGGCCCAGAACTTGCTTTTTACAACTTGGAATAACTATGCCATGCCCAGGGGGAACTAATGACTGAGGAATGCAGGAAGAAGAAATACCCCTAAAAGAGGCTAAAGCAGCAATCAACAGGAAAAAACTGCTGAGTGTGAAGGGACTGAAATACTTTCTAGGAAAAAGATATTTATATCAAAGATTTAACAGCACTTCTTATAATTGTGATAATGTGGAAACAACCTTTATGTCCAACAAGAACAAGATAAGTAAATACATTAAGGTAATGATAAAATAAAGTGCAACCATTAAAAATTATGACTTTGGAAAATTTTCTAATGCCATGGGAAAATGTACATTAATGCTGAATGTCTAAAGCATGATATAAAAAAGTAAACTGGGACTTCCCTGGTGGCACAGTGGTTAAGAATCCACCTGCCAATGCAGGGGACACAGGTTCAATCCCTGATCCGGGAAGATCCTTCATGCTGCGGAGCATCTAAGCCCGTGCACAACTACTGAGCCTACGCTCTAGAGTTTGAGAGCCACAACTATTGAAGCCCGTGCACCACAACTACTGAGCTCACGCACTGTAACTACTGAAGCATGTGCGCCTAGAGCATGTACAATGAGAATGAAGAGTAGCCCCCGCTCACCACAACTAGAGAAAGCCTGCAAGCAGCAAGGAAGACCCAAAGCAGCCAAAAAAAAAAAAAGTAAACCAAGATTCCTCTTTGTATCCTATAACTATTCACTTACATATGCATATTTTTATGTATAAATGCATGCATATATCTAGGAAAAATGTTTCAAAATACTAGTAATTCTTATCAGTCAATTATGGGCTAAAAGGTAGTTTTTTTTTTTCTTTCTTATATTTTTCTATATTCTTAAACTTTTTATAACGAGAATGTACTTTTATAACAAGGAAATGAAAAAAACACAAAACACCTAAGGTCAAAGCATTTATTCCTAGGTAAATAGTTACTTTTTCTGCCTTACTTCTAGCTCCTCTGCCACGGCTCTTCTATTCTCCCCAATAATTTTTCTGTGTGTAACAAAAAACGAATTATCTATAAAGGTACAGTCTTCTTTCCCTGAAATTTGAGTATTCACAGACTTTCACATATAATAAGACTATTACAACCTGACACTGATTTATGTATAATTTATTACATTAACATTTCATGTAGATCAAATATTAGACTTTACTTAGCTGATTTTTTTCCACTTAGTTTGTGTTTCTACCATAAATACAAATTTCTAACCTTCTCATCACTGGTAGTAGACTCTGGGTGAGGTAAAGGACTATCCTGGTGAGTGGTTTCTACAACAGAGGGCTCCTCAATTTTGCTTCTTACGATGGGTGTTGCAAGAGGAGATAAATCTAGAGGCATCTAAAACACAAACGTTAAATAAAATGTTAGGAGTTTAAAAATAGCCAATCAGTATATCTAAAATAAGAGAGCAGGGAGTGAAAACTATGATTACTGTTCTGTCAGAAGCACTGTTTTAATTTCATGGTTAACAACATACTTTTTTAATGTCGTCTTCTGAGGCTTTCTTGAATTCATTCTCAAATGGACTTGCCAACTCATTAAACAAACCCACTTCTTCACAGTTTTTCAAGAACCTTGTTGGTGTTGGGGTCTGATCTGAAATAAATGTCAAGAAGTAAACACATAGATTTAAATATCATACAGGACCCTAAAATATAGCTAGTAAATTAACAAATTAGCGGGACTGGTTCAGTCAGCTGTTAATTCTCTTTGGAAAGACCTCTTCCTTTAAAGCAAACAAAATCTGGTTAAGTTTTTGTTGCAGTTTAAGGTATTTCCTCCAACTTTATGAACCATAAAAGTATGAAAAGAAGTACTTCTTGTTCCTTAGTCCACACATTCTCTCTGAGTGACATAAACACCCGCTACTCAGAGATCAACTACTGTCGTTATCTAACACAAAATTTTTAAAAAATTTACACTATTAAAACTTACAAATGCATAAAATACATGCAATTTGGGGAAAACTAGGACAACAGCATGTATATTTGCTTTAACTTGGCCCTTCCACTAGTGTTCATAATCTATTATGAAAGCAAGCTTAAGATAAAACAGTCTTTAGTAGGTAGATCAAAATACTACAAGAAAAAGAAGGTTAAAACAAGAGCCCCCTGCAAATGAAAACTAAAACAAAACCCTCCTTTTTAAAGCTAATTTTCTATTTTAAAGCATTTTTCAAGCTTGGTATGAGGAGCTATGTAAGAGTTATATGTCTAATGTTCTAGCTTAATTCCTAGGCAGCAGAGAATTAGTCAAACTCTGCTTTCTCGAAACTTGAAACATTTTACCTACATTTGAATATGTACTCACACTGGGTGCATTAAAATATGTACTGAATGTACATGTGAACATGTATTAGTTACAGAACAAATGCCACTTAAGGTCCACGTTGAATTGAAAAAGAGCAAATTTATGAATTTTGCCTGTTTAGTCTTATTATTTTCAAGGCTGTTTACTCAGATTGATTAGAGTTGGTAGCACATTCAAATTCTATTCACATTTTATATATTTTAGGGCATCAGTTTTATAGGTTATATCAGGGATCAAGCTTAAACTAAATAAAAGTATAAGGATGACTCCTGGTTTAAGATAAAATACTCATAAAACCTTCTGTGAAATTAAAATTCACATATTTCTGTTAACTATTGGGTCCCCAGAGTGGGCATTACTTACTGTTTTATCTTCACCCTCACCTTAACATATTCCCAGAGTATTAATATGTTTACTACATATAAATATATTTAACACTAAAATGACCTACTTGTCATACACATTAGATATAATGTAGGCCTACCTCAGACACTATTAGTAGTATCAAAATTACTGAAGGACTTTTATTTTGTCTTCATTTTACCTAATAGTTAGTCTGCAACATATATAACCTCTACCCCCAAAAAGACTTCAAAATGGTATTATAATAAGGGCCCAGCATACTTGTATCAACCTAGGTCCATCATGACTGAATTAGTAAACTGAACATAAATTTGACTCTTCTGTTCATGCCCAAAGGGTTTGTCTATCTAAGCGTAGATATGGAAAAATCACTTTTATCAGTGATTACTATAATGATCAGGCTTGAAAAGAGAAAAGTCAACACAGGCACAATTGTTTAAACATGCACATGGCTTATGGCTATTGATCATCAAATATATACCATACACATCATGCATTATATTTATACAGTAATGCTAAACTACTCATCTCAATGTATATTAGTAAAAAAATGGTCAAGTGCTATGTTTGAATGTGTTCTACTTTTCTATTGCATTAAATATAAACAGATAGGAAAGTAAGTTCTAGAAACCAATCTCAAAATATTTTTGAGTTAAATGTTACAGAGAGAGATATGGCTCTAAGGCAAGAAATTCTAGAGAAGCAAAGACCTTCGTGCCTAGGAGAGTGAACCTTCAGGCTGTTGTTATTTTGTTTGTGTTTTTGGTTCTCTCTCCTAGTATCTGATGTATAGTGTTTTAAAGAAATGCATACTTCACTCTTGTCTACTTCCTTCTACTTATATATAGAAATGAAGATATGTTGAATGCTACCCTACATTTTTCCTAAACAAATTGTTTTTTGGTAAATTATCAACATTTTTACCTCCAGTTTTTTCAATGCAAAAATCTTGATACCGAATGACAAGAACCGTCTTTTTTCCTCATTATCTCTCCAAAGCATTGCATATGACAATTTGATCTCTATGTTGGGTAATAATTTAAAAGTATTAATAATATTCAGTATACAGGTATATAATTCTAGACTTACAAATAGTATAACCTAAGCTTTACAAGAGAAAAAAATTAAGTTAATTTGAATATTTATGTGAATCTGTGGTTATGACACAAAAAGGACTGAAATGTATATAAGTATATTAAATTTTATATAAAACTGTTTTCTTACCACACTACTTATAAAATATACAAAATGCAATGAAATTAACTGTTATGTGTGTGTACATATACAGAGATATGTACATATATATATTTAAATACTAAAAAAGGGGTAGCTGATATAGCATGGAAGGACAATAAACCAATGCATGAATTGGGTTTCTCTCTTTGCATACTGTAAGATAATCATCTGCTTAGGTGATACTGCATGTTCATAGGAGCAACATACAAAAATAAAAGCACTGACTGAATTTTAGCCCCCTTTATTGAGAGTATTTTACTAACACAGATGTTTAGTCCAAAAAGAAACAAACAAAATCCTAATGAACAAGTCTGCTAATTGCTCTTTCTCCAACAGGAAGAGCTTGATCATCATCTAGCTTCGCATAGCATTGTAAAGCAGGTGTAAACAGCTAAAAGAAACATTGACTAAACATCACATTAGTTCAACTATCAGTTAAATGTAAATTTTGGAAATGGTATGAATGTTCCCAGGTTTCTAATTAACTTCCACAAAAAATGACATTAAAATCCACATTTGAAAACCACACAAAAAGAGTGAAATGAATGGTCAGAAGGAAACATAAAAATGTAATGGGTAAAATACATGTTGCCAACATTTATTGTAAATGAAGTCATTGGAATATCACCAGACTATATTATTTACAGAGAATACACAAAAATTGTGCACATTCCAGGTGAAATATGTATATAAGCTATTAATAAAAGCATATACTAACCAGCCACAATGACACTGTCATTACGTGCTGGACCAAATTTCAGTGTCATCTCATGTTTATGTTTATGGACAGCCAAATGATCCTCGTTGGTAAAACGCTGTGGCAAAAAGTTTTAAAATATAGTTAAGATTTTCAATTTGATCAAATAAGTTAAATGATAAGGAAATTCATTTCCACAACATGTAAAACCACCATTAAAAAAGAAATAGCAGTTTGTTAACTATAAAGAACCTACTGTTAGTATAGATAAACATACTAGATCTCAAACAATCATAGAGAAACACATTACCCAAGAACAAGCAATTCTGATATAATACTAGGTCACATAACTCATTTTAGAGCATTTAAAAACAAAACCTGAGGCAAAGAAACTTTATATAAATTTCATTTGGACACTAAAAATAGAACACTATTAATTTTTGCCATATCATAGTAGAAATATATACTCCATGGTATAATGACTTTTGAAGAAAGCACTGTATTTTACTTAGATTTCAGGTTACTTACCACTTTTAAAATGAAAACTTTCTTATAAAAATATTACTCCTGGACAAATTAAGAGGTAAATCAGGTTCTTTATGTTATCACATAAAAAAAAGAATGCCTCGATCATAATCCAGCAAAGAAATAGTGGCCAGTACAATAATAAAGCAATTAATTACTTTAAAATAAAATTAAGGACTTCCCTGGTGGCACAGTGGTTAAGATTCCGCCTGCCAATGCAGGGGAAACGGGTTCTAGCCCTGGTCCGGGAAGATCTCACATGCCGCAGAGCAACTAAGCCTAAGCCCGTGCGCCACAACGACTGAGCCTGCACTCTAGAGCCCAAGAGCCACAACTACTGAAGCCCGCGCACTGCAACTACTGAAGCCCATGCGCCTAGAGCTCATGCTCTGCAATGAGAAGCCCGTGCACCGCAATGAAGAGTAGCCCCCGCTGGCCACAACTAGAGAAAGCCTGCACGCAGCAAGGAAGACCCAACGCAGCCAAAAGTAAATAAATAAATAATTTTTTTAAAAGTAAAATAAAATTAAATTAAAATTTTAACTTAGAATAAAGTGAATTTTCATTTTATTATCGCATTCTTATATAAAAAAATGAAGCAAATTTATTTTTAAAACTACACTTAGCTTGGATACATCCTGCCTACCAAAGGTGACATTTATGATTACAATATAATAAATGCATTGTTTAAATACCTCCTGACTGTGTCTGGACATCAATCTTTATGAAGATGCTTCCTTATCTTTAGTAACATTTATAACTGAAAATTGAGAGCACTTACTTTTTGTTATTTCAGAGCAATAATTATAAAATGCCAAATTAAGAGATCTAAACTCACTCTCTAGTCTATATCCTTACAAATGGGATGTTAAAATTATATATATTTGAACTTGGTTCCTCTGAACCACCAAAAATGGATTCTTTCTCTTTGGTCTCATCACCCCACTATCCAACTCACTACATCCTTTCATGCAACAAATGATAATAGCTTTAGGGTAACGTTAAAACTACATAAAAGAATGAAATATTTCTTTCCATTATGTTTTTTATTCTAAATATTAAAAGTATGACCTATATCATACTTAGGCCAGCCCACAAGCCCACTGTAAAAGTTAATCCCTCTCATATATACCCCATCTTGCTCTGCACAGTGCCTGGTTATAGCACCTATCAAATATGATATTGATATTTTTGTATTTCCTTTTAAGTCGGCTGAGCTCCTACTATTTGAGCTCCCCCAAATTTAGCATATACTAAGTAGTCAATAAATGCCAATTGAAAGAAAGAACACCTTACAATTAAAGAATTGAATCTTCAAGCCCAGTATAAAGGAAAAACAAAAAACCCACCAAACCACAGACTGCTCCTTAAGATGAATTAAGCCTTTAATTTAATTTGGCTGTATAGTGCTCTCATGTAAGTATGCTTACCACTAAGTCTTTAAGTTACTGTACACCAGTGGAAAATTATTATTATATGACCCCTCTTCAAAACCTGCTTGTATTCCCATTGTAGGTGAGTGTCCAGATGCAAACAGTACCTCTACCCCTTGACTTATTCATTTACTCTTCAAACATTTATTAAGTACCAACTATAGGCAATGGGATCATAATCCAGCTCCTCCCCACTCAAGTGCTATTTTCCTATTGCTTCATCATTGTAAGAATCCTTTCCAAATTGGAGAAATAAGGGCTTCCCTGGTGGCGCAGTGGTTAAGAAACCACCTGCCAATGCAGGGGACACAGATTTGAGCCCTGGTCCAGGAAGATTCCCACATGCTGCGAAGCAACTAAACCCGTGCGTCACAACTACTGAGCCTGCGCTCTACAGCCCGCGAGCCACAACTACTCAGTCCGCGAGCCACAACTACTGAAGCCCAAGTGCCTAGAGCCCGTGCTCCGCATCAGGAGAAGCCCACATGCAGCAATGAAGACCCAACACAGCCAAAAATAAAAAAACAAATTGGAGAAATAAGAAATAGTCATCCTTTGATAGACCGAATAACAAAGCTCTTGGAGAATGAACATAGCTATAGCATTTACTTGTGTTACTTCATTGCGTTTTACTTTGCATTACAGTTCTGAATGTCTTACAAGTATCTTTTTTTTTTTTTGCTTGAATGTCTTACAGGTATCTTAAAGCAAGGTTCACTTTATGTTCCAAAGAGCCTAACAACGTGGCTTTCTCCATTGAGGGCAATCATTAAACATTTGCAAATGAATGTGTTTTGGTAGTAGAGGTCTTAGATTTTAAAACAGCAGCCAGCATAATTAACAGATAGTTATGTGCTAAGAATTTTTTATCCTAACAGTATCCTCTGCTTAGATTCTGGTTTGAACACAAATATCCAAATCAAACAGCAACTACATATAGAATAAATAACATTATGCTTTATACAAAACATGTGAAAACGGCACCGAGATTGATTCTAAGTGAAAAGAAACAGCTAAAAGGATCCTAAAAAACATTTAGGATCATATGACTAGTAAGAGGAGAAATGCGACGAATATGAATTTACAAAGTCTCATGGAGAATGTACAGATCAAATTTACCTGAATGCTATTTATAAAGGAATTGTTGATCATATAATGATATTATTTATATATACGGGTAAAATACACTGAAATTGACACTTGATACAGTTGAGTTTAACCTTGGCTATCATCTGAGAAAACTTATTTATCTCTAACAAGAAACTTAAAAAGACAGTGTCAGGGCTTCCCTGGTAGCGCAGTGGTTGAGAATCTGTCTGCCAATGCAGGACACATGGGTTCGAGCCCTGGTCTGGGAAGATCCCACATGCCGCAGAGCAACTGGGCCCGTGAGCCATGGCCGCTGAGCCTGCACGTCCAGAGCCTGTGCTCCACAACAAGAGAGGCCACGATAGTGAGAGGCCCGTGCACTGCGATGAAGAGTGGCCCCCGCTTGCCACAATTAGAGAAAGCCCTCGCACAGAAATGAAGACCCAACACAGCCAAAAATAAATATATATATAAAAAAAAAAAAAAAAAAAAAAAAGTGTCAAAAGGCAGTCACCAGGAACATATATATTGTAAAACGCATTCTTTCTTCAACAAACACATAAAGTAGCTATTACAAGCTAACATTTTTGCAGAATCTCTTTGAACTGCTTTCCCAGACAAATTAAGAATTTTATTCTAAAAATAAGCTTCGTAGAAAAATTATAATGATACTGCTAGTGATAACATATTGAATTCATACAATTTCTTTCTTCCAGGCAATTGAGAGCACAACTCCAATGCAAAATGTTACTGATGTGTAGTGTTTTGTTAAAGAAGAAGACTTTGAGCATATAGCTGAATAAACAATGGGAAAGGCAGTCAAGAAAGGTAGGATAGGCCAATCATCTCTCTTAAAAGGTTAAAAAGGATGGGTAACCTGACAGGTAGGAGGGAGGTGAAATAGTTGCTTCCATAATAAATTAATTTAAGCTCTGGTATCTGAGAAATCTGTGTTTCCAAGGCTTGAACACTCTTACCAGAATTAACTTCCTAAGAAATCAGTCATTCTGCATTTAATACATGCATTCATATCTATGATATAGATTATTATTCCTATTTAAAATAGATTAAATAGGTACTAAGTTATAAAGCCATCAGGCCAATAGCCCATTTTATTACTTCTTTAACTAGCTGAATTATTTTATTCAACATCAGGAAGTTACTAATTAAACACACACACATACACACTTCCACTCTCACACCTTCACTGAAACTTTAGATTAAATAAAATGATTATCTCCTTTGTAAAACAACTTATAATGTATTAACATTCTACCAAAGAAAGAATTTTCAATAAGAGTATCACCAAAAGCAAAGATACTATCAATAAAATATGAGTTTCAATGTTAAATGAATCTTTCACTAAATTATCTCAACTTCGTCTCTTTTACTGAATTCAGTGGAACACCATGTTAAAACAAATGAAATGAACAGGACTCTGTGAAATACCTAATAGTGACTGAGCGAGCATATGAAAAAAATTGTAATATAAAGAGTCGAAAGTTAAAATCCTCTGCATTGAATTCTATAAGTCTCTCTCTCTGAAATGACATTATCAACAAAATGTATTAAAAATTTTAAATACCTATTTGAAAATTTAAGTCCATTAAGTTTTTTAAAGGTGAAATTCAAATTTGGAATAATGTTATCACCTACTAGTGACAAAAAATAATTTGTAATACCACCAATAAATTGGTGTTTCTAAAATCAATTCTTATTAGAATTTCTGATTTCCTAGGAAATACTATTTGAATCTAGAGAGAGATTATACCATTTCTGTTCTAAGCAAGATTTAACAAATGGATGATGCTGACCTTAGCCGGATTATCATTTTGGCCAGTAACAGTTACAAGGTATTATAACATAGAGATTAGACTATTTTAAGTATCTTAGGGAACAAATATAAGCCAAAAAATAGTTAATAATACCTAGGACTGGAGTGTTCATGATGAGAACGGTGCTTAGATAAATTACTAGTGAAAATAAATTGTTTTAGCTTTTAAAAACAATATGCAAAATGTATGAAGAACCTTAAAAATGTGTATACATTTTCACCCAATAATTTGATTTCTAAAAATGTATTTTGAGGAATTAATTAGAGATGCATATAAAGGGTAATACAGAAGAATACTCATCACAATGTTGTGTTTTTTTAAGGCCGTAATAATTTTTAGGTCATAAAAGAGGAATGGGTAAATAGATTATGGGACACATCCTGGCAATAGAATACTACGCAGGAACTCAAACCCATGTTTTCAGTTAACACACAAAATGCCCATAATACATATAGTGTCATCTGCATACAAACAGAATACAAAACTTTATGTGCAGTATGATCCCAATTTTGTTTGAATAAATAAAAGGGGGGAAGGATATAGGAAATACACCAAATGTTAACAGAAGTCCTCTCTGGATTTTATTTTTTCCTTCTGTCAACATTTTCAGTGATGCTTTTGTAATTATGAGAAAATAAAAACCTTTAATGTTAATTGAAAAAAAAAACATATACAAAGACCTGTATTCAAATATACCTTGAAGCCTGAACATTCTATTTAGGGATGTTTCGCTATAAATATTAACACAAGAGCAGGCTTGGGTTCAAACTTATCTTCAATATTTTCAGGCTCTGTGACTGAGAGACATTCAGTAGTATATTTAAGTTCAACTGCTCACTTGTAAAATGAGGCCAGTAGCACCTATTTTATAGGGCTTTTGCAGGATTAAATGACATAACCCACATAAGCTTCTTAGCACAGTGACTGGCTAAGTTAAAAAATGTTACTACTGTTATAACTGTTTTTATTACTATGACAACTTTTATATGAAACTTTAATTCCTCAAATCCTTTTTGAAACAAGCTGGAGCACAAATAAATAGACATGGTATATATACACTTGATAAATATCTGAAAGCTCTATTCTGTGGTTCATAAGCAACTTTTTTGTGTTTCTCAGGTAGAGCTTTTTGTTGTTATTGTTTTGAATACACTTTTTACTTTGGGAAACCTTTAAGTTTACAGAAAAGTTGCAATAATAGTACAGACAGTTCTCACACACTCATTACTCAGTTTGTTTCCCCAATGTTCTCATCTTACATTACTGTGGTACATTTATCAAAACTAAGAAACCAACATTGATATATTACTATTAACTAAACTCAAGACTTTGGTAATTTCAGTATTACCCAGCTTAACCAGACTCAGACTCCAAATGACTTTTTGTTAGGTTACCAAATTCAAAATCATCTCTGAAAACTATGACAAGGACCGCCAGCTGTCCCTCAATATCTATTACCCTTTTTCCTTCAATAAAAGAACTTCTGAATTTTAGGTGAGCACTTGGCTGCCCAGGACAAAGACCACATTTTCTAGCTTTCTTTGCAGTTAGGTGGGCATATGATTGGGCTGGGACCAAAAGAATGAGTGAAAATTATATGCATTACTTCCAGTTAATGCTCCTAAAATGATGGGTGTATACATGCTGTGTTTTGCTTCCCCTTCTCCCTCTCTTATTGCTGGAATATGGACTTGAGTCAGGAGCTGGAACAGCCATCATGGAGCTAAAAATGGAAGTAGCATGTTGAGGGTTATAGAATCAGCCAGCCCTGGGACTCCTACTTCCCAGTTACTACATAAAGAACAAACTGCTCAATCTATTAAGGTTGAGTCTTTGTTTCAGCCAGCATCCTAAGTAATACAAGTCTCTTTAAAACAATGTGCCATAGCTTCTAAAGGTGATTTCTTTTGTGTAATGGAATGAAAAGAAATGTAGTTTTTTATGGTGACCATATCGAAGAAATGTTTATATGTCTAAGTTTTGATATGCTTCCTTTTCTCTATTCAAACCTTCCACACCTCTTCCCGCCTTTTCACTTTCAGTTACTATGGATAAATTGTCTATGGTCCTTTCTAAGGCCAGTCCCTTCACTTGAACACTGGATCCCATCCTCTCTTAAGGACCCCATTCCTGCAATAGTCCCTCTCTCTGCAGTGTCAAATATGCTGTGATAGTCCCACCTTAAAATTCAAAACAAACAAAAAAACTCCATCTTCAATTCTCCTCCAGCAGTTATTTTACTGTTCCCTTTAAGCTAAATTCCAAGAAAAAGGTATCTTATAATGTCTCCACTTCTGGTTCTCCACATTTACTCATCAGTCTAACTCCAATCTCACTGCTGTCACTGCTGCTTCACTGAAACTCCTCTTAGCAAGGTGTCTAATAATCCCCATTTTTCTAAATCCAATAATAAATACTGAATTCTCACCTTACCCTTTCAACTACATGACTACATTGTTCCCCCACACTTTGAAATACTTTTTCTACTTGACTTCCAGAACACAATTTTCTTCATTGTCTGCTTGCTTCTCAGTCTCCTCTGCTACATCCTCCCCCTCTTTCTGACTTCTGAACACTGGAGTGTCTTAAAGCTTAGCTCTCACCCTTCCTCTCTATCTATACTATTTAAATACACAAGTAAAACTAAAGAAATATGGGGATTATAGATTATCAGACAAAATGTATTACAAACCCTGACAATGGAAAAATTATTATCAGACATCAAGGGAGAGGAAAGAAGTAGGAGGAAAAATGAATGTTAACTCCTTTCGTAACAGGGAGTCTAAAAAACAATTCTAACTTCTTAATGTTTTTCATATTTTTAAAAAATATTAGGTCTTTTACACAATCTCTGATACACATACATACATATGTTCTTACATTCAGCAATAGGTTTATTTTTCTTCTGTTGCATTTTAGTAAATTAAAAAGAAATAGTGTAATAAACCCCTTTGCACACTCACCCAGCTTTAGCAATTATCAACCTATGATCCATCTCATTTCATCTCTACTCACCATTCACCCAATGGATTTTTTTGAGGCCCACCCCAGAAATTATTTTACCTGTTAAGCATTTCAGTATTTGTCTGTGCCAGATTGTAAAATATGGCCACAAATTCCTTCCATTATGATATGTACCCTCCTTCCTTTGCAATGTGGTAAGGCTGGTTCTCCCATCCGGAGGAGGGTATCTATTTCCCCACCCCTTGAGTCTGGGCTGGTCTGGTGACTTGCACTGATCAACAGAATGCTGCAGAAGTGATGACCTGTCACTTCCAAACTGAAGTTTCAAGAAGCTTTATAGCTTTTGCTTCTATTCTCCTGGAATACTACTGTCCAGAGACTGACAGGTAACAAAATATATTGAACATATATCTAATAACCTTGGGCATATGTCTTTTCATAGTTTTGACAGTGCATCTTTGGGATAGAGTCCCAGAAGTAGGATTGTTGGGTCAAAGGGTAAATGCATGTGTAATTTTGCTAGATATTGTCAAACTCCCTCTAGGGGGTGTGCCATCTTGCACTTTTACCAGCAATGAATAAGAGTGCAAGAGTACTTTTAATATCACTGAAGTAAAATGGTTGCTGCTTTGCCAAAAGTATAAACATTCTTATGGTAGAAAATGCCAAAATAATCATAGATTGATTTATAGGCAGGATCATTAGATGGAAATGTTGCTGATATATATTATGAGGAAGAACAATGGGTGACTTTGGGGCCTGATAAAGTGCTGGAACACCCTTGTTATGTTCATAGAAGACCTTAGCCCTACGAAGGGTGTCTTCTTGGCTGGCTAAGAGGTAGTCTACCTCTCAGTCTCTTGGCCATTTGTGCCATGGACATGGACTGGGCATGTCCAAGGCAGTCTGCTGCGAGAACTTAAACAATGAATATTAAAAAGTTCCCAGACTTTCTGGATCTGGTGTTGAGGTGAATAAACTCTTACTTTACCCCGGGGATGTGCTGTGTAATGTTCCATTTGCCTCACCCCATCCGCTAAGGAAGCAAACCATTAATAGTGTCTATAAACAGTCTGGATATGCTTGAACAGATTGTGTAATTTTTCTCAGCAATTTTAAAATATCTTCTTGACCTGAAGAGTATCTCATTTCCATTTGCCTTTTTCTCCTAATTTTACTGAGTCATTCTTTCACTGGTTCTATCTCCCAGATAGGGAGAAATGACAGCCTGGCCTTGGGAGTTGGGGTGGAGGCAGAAGATGGAAGGGATAGTTTTGGCGCAGAGGCACCAAAAACGGGGAAGGTTGGATGGTACTAATTCGACTTCTTGGATTCATCCTGAAGTCAAATCCCCCCTGATCTTTTGTTGGCTTCATTTGGAAGCGCTCTTAAGTAAATTTTAAGTAAATTTAAATGTAATTCTTTTTATTTAAAATGGCATGTATGTTACTAAAGACTCAATCACAAAATAACAATTCCAACTATTTTAAGCAGAAAAGGATAGGACAAGGAAATTAGGGACTGGTTTGAGACTGAGTTTCCACGAATGATTCCTAGAACAACACAGCAAAACTGGTCATGGTCCAAAGGCTGGCTCTAGAAACATATTGTATTAGCTCTAATCCAGGGATTAAAGATTCATACTGTGTCTGTCCAATCCATTCCAGCAAAATGGAGGACTTGAGTAATACCACCTTTCCATTCAACTTGGTCCCAAATCCAAGGAGTAAATGTAATTTACCAGAATGAGTAAATCTGGTTGGTGGAACCTAAAATCATACCCAGAATTCTAGCTGAAAAGGATTTTAGAAATTGCAATTTTTAGCTTTCCTGAATTTATAGAAAAATGTATACAAAATATATCTTCAAAATATATGTCAAATCAGTCTATTTCTCTATTTGTCCATTATTACCACCTAGTCAAAGCCACCACTATCTCTCTGACTGCTGCCAGTCTCTACTTTCACTATTAGCTCAGCAATGGCTTTTCATTGCTCTCTGAATAAAATCCAAATACCTTATCACAGTCAACAAAAGCCCTACAGGTTATTGACTCTTTTTATTCCCCTACCTTTCTGACATCATCTCCTACCCTTATCCTCATTAATCACTATATGCTCCAGCCGCAACAGTCATCTTTCTGTTTTTAAACACACCAAATCCATTTCTTCCCTATGAGACTTTATATTTGCTGTTCCTTCAGTCTGGAAAACTCTTCCCCCAGGTACGTGCAGGGTTTGCTCCCACATCTTTATTCAAATGTCACCTTATTACAGAGGCATTCCCTGACCAACCTATCTAAAATATCACCAACCCTGGTAACTCCTACCTTTACCCTGCTCAACATCATGGACACCACGTAAATTAAAATCTTTAGATACCACTATACCCTCACCAGAATGATTAAAATTAAATATCCAAAACAATCCTGAAAAAGAACTAAATTGGAGAATTTACTCTACCTGACTGGTAGGCTTACTGTAAAGCTAAAGCAATCAAGACAGTATGGTACTGGCATAAAAGTTGACAGACTGATGAAAGGAACAGAATAGAAAGCTAAGAAATAGATCCACACTTACACAAATCATTTGATTTTCAATAAAGGGGATGAAGCAACTTAATGGAGAAAGGAAAATCTTTTCAACAAACGACACTGGAATATCTGAGAAACCATATGGAAAAAAAAGTGAGCTTCAACTCCTACCTCACACTATACACAAAAATTAATTCAAGATACAAAAGAGACCGAAATGAAAAACCAAGCTTTCAGAGGAAAGCAATGGAGAATATCTTTATGACTTAAGGTTAAGCAAAAGTTTCTTAGATAAGTCACAAAAACCAACAACCAAAGAAGAGAAAAAATTAATACATTAGACTTCATTAAAATTAGAAACATCTGTTCATCAAAAGATACTATTATGAAAATCAAGTTGGAAACCACAGACCTGGAGAAAAATTTGATGACAGACTGGTACCCAGGATATTTAAAGAGCTCATACAACTCAATAATTAAAAGACAGGCAACCTAATTTTTAAAAACAAGTAGAAAATTTGAAAAGATATTTCACAAAAAATAAAGTATACGATTGGCCAATAAGCACATGAAAAAGTGCTCATTTTTTCATCAGTCAACAAAGAAATGCAAAGTAACACTTTATATATCAGTATACACACAATGAAAATGGCTAAAATTAAAAGATTGACACCAAATGTTGGCAAAGATATGATACAACAGGACCTCTCATAGACTGTTGGTGGAAATGCAAAGTGACACCTCTGTTTTGCAAAGTAGTTTGGCAATTTCCTATTATATATTACATATGATCCCACCACTACTCTCCTAGGTACTCACCCAAGAGAAAAGAAAGCATGCATTCATTCAAAGGCTTATACATAAATATTCACAACAGCTTTATTTCTAACAACTAAAAACTGGAAATAAGACAAATGTCCATAAACAAGTGAATAAATAAACTAATGGTGAAATAAGGAAATACTGCTCCTCAATGAAAAGGAATTAACTACTAATCACATAGCATGCAGAAATTGTAAATTAATTATGTGGAAGGAAAGAATCCAGTCAAAAGTACATACTGTATGATTCCATTTATATAAAATTCTGGAAAATACAAACTAACCTACAGTGACAGAAGGCAGATCAGTGGTTGACAGGGATGGGAGGGAGGTATAACAAATAAGCATGAGGAAACTTTTGGGGATGATGAATATGTTCACTATCTTAATTGTGGTGATGGTTTTATGGATACATACATATGTTAAAATGTATCAAACTGTACACTATAAGTATGTGCAGTTTATTGTATATAAATTATACCTCCATTTAAAATATCAGCTAAAGAAAACAATGAGAACCAAAGAAACACTTTAATACTTATTTATGATTTATAGTTTGTATATTTAAGTACTCTGTAAATTTACTACACATTAAATTTATTCTTTCATTCCTTAGTGTCTATAGCTATTTTAAGATTATTATAACAGTAATAGATTAATAATTTAATGGCCTATTAAAAAACACTGAAATATTATTTCTGTAACAACACTAAAATATTATTTTCTAAAAATGCTTCCATACATGCTCTATATTAAAGATGTTATACTTAAGAACATTCATATATTATTAGTGATATGCTCAGAGGTAAACATTAGTTTTTTTCATAAGAGTTCAGCAGGTAAACTAATTTTCATAAAAGATAATGTATATCTGATTTCCAATTAGGCAATTCACAATGATTTTCAACCAATAATGGTCAAATGAATATACTTTTAAATCTTGGATTTTCTCCAGGTTTTCCATCTTTCCCTTACAAGACTTATTTTTTTTTCCATATTAGATTGTATTCATTAAAACTCAGATGTGCTATTGAGGAAAATTAATTTCTTCCCCAAATTTTTCTGGGTTATTTTCATTCTAACTCCAAAATTGTACAAAACATTGTAAAAGAATCCTTTTAATGACAACATATATTGTCATAAGTGTTTTACTAAATATGAATATACAAAACAATTTATATATTACCTGGCCACATCCAGGGGCAGTACATAGAAAGGGTTTGTCATCACTCATATTCCACAGGTCCTTGTATTGCCTATAATAAAACATTAAGAAATGGCTAAATGTTTCACAGTACAGATTTTTAAATAGAGAACAACTTAAGGGCTTCCCTGGTGGCACAGTAGTTGAGAGTCCTCCTGCCGATGCAGGGGACGTGGGTTCGTGCCCCGGTCTGGGAAGATCCCACATGCCGTGGAGCGGCTGGGTCCAAGAACCATGGCCGCTGAGCCTGCGCGTCTGGAGCCTGTGCTCCGCAATGGGAGAGGCCACGATAGTGAGAGGCCCGTGTACCACAAAAAAAAAAAAAAAAAAATGAACAACTTAAAATGTAATATTATTTGATTTTCACTAAGCTTATCACCTTCTATCTGAATGTGAAGTAAAACACTTTTACTGACATTTTAACCCCACCTTCCATTTTCTTATTATGAACAGAGACATGTAACATGCAGATTTTACACTACAGAAAAAAATATTAGGAACCCTGATCTATCAGTCTAAATCTTTCCTGTTCAGTAGCATAAGTGCAGAAAAATGAAATAATGAGAAGATAACCACTTTAAATGCCAATGAAATAATGGACTAGGTAACTATCATCAATGTCTGATAAAACAATCAGGAACAAAGGTGACAGGAACTTTATAATGGCTGGGTCAGGGTGACAGCATCTGAACTCACAGGTCAGTCTTAAATTAACATCACTAAAAGTGAGACAAACATTATGTGCCCCCTGATATGATGCAATAAAAAGCACACAAA
Source organism: Phocoena sinus (assembly GCF_008692025.1). NCBI lineage: Eukaryota > Metazoa > Chordata > Mammalia > Artiodactyla > Phocoenidae > Phocoena > Phocoena sinus. Next base: position 58,639,122 of record NC_045769.1, on the reverse strand, counting down.
GGATTCTTGGGGGAAAAAAAGTCAAGCCTGAATCTAATCAAGCCTCTCTAGATCCAACTACAGGAAATACAGGAGATAGAAAAACATGTTGAAAGGGGATACAGCAGGAGCAAGAAGAACTACAATTCTGCAGCCTGTGGATCGAAAACCACATTCAAAGAGACAGACAAAATGAAAAGGCAGAGGACTATGTACCAGATGAAGGAACAAGATAAAAACCCAGAAAAACAATTAAATCAAGTGGAGATAGGCAACCTCCCAGAAAAAGAAATCAGAATAATGATAGTGAAGATGATCCAGGACCTCGGAAAAAGAATGGAGGCAAAGATGAAGAAGGCGTAAGAAATGCTGAAGAAAGACCTAGAAGAATTAAAGAACAAACACCTAGAAGAATTAAAGAACAAACAAACAGAGATGAACAATACAATAACTGAAATAAAAACTACACTAGAAGGAATCAATAGCAGAATAACTGAGGCAGAAGAACGGATAAGTGACCTGGAAGACAGAATGGTGGAATTCACTGCTGAGGAACAGAATAAATAAAAAAGAATGAAAAAAAAATGAGGACAGCCTAAGAGACCTCTGGAACAACATTAAACACACCAACATTCACATTATAGGGGTTCCAGAAGGAGAAGAGAGAGAGAAAGGACCCGAGAAAATATCTGAAGAGATTATAGTCAAAAACTTGCCTAACGTGGGAAAGGAAACAGCCACCCAAGTCCAGGAAGCACAGAGAGTCCAGGCAGGATAAACCCAAGGAGGAACATGCCGAGACACATAGTAATCAAACTGACAAAAATTCAAGACAAAGAAAAATTTATGGAAAGCAACAAGGGAAAAATGACAAATAACATACAAGGGAACTCCCATAAGCTTAACAGCTGATTTGTCAGCAGAAACTCTACAAGGCAGAAGGGACTGGCATGATATACTTAAAGTGATGAAAGGGAAGAACCTACAACCAAGATTACTCTACCTGGCAAGGATCTCATTTAGATTCGATGGAGAAATCAAAAGCTTTACAGACAAGCAAAAGTTAAGAGAATTCAGCACCACCAAACCAGTTCTACAACAAATGCTAAAGGAACTTCTCTAACTGGGAAACACAAGAGAAGAAAAGGACCTACAAAAACAAACCCAAAACAATTAAGAAAATGGTCAAAGGAACATACATATCAATAATTACCTTAAACGTGAATGGATTAAATGCTCCAACCAAAAGACACAGGCTTGCTGAATGGATACAAAAACAAGACCCATATATATGCTGTCTACAAGAGACCCACTTCAGACCTAGGGACACATACAGCCTGAAAGTGAGGGGATGGAAAAAGATATTCCATGCAAATGGAAATCAAAAGAAAGCTGGAATAGCAGTACCCATGTGAGATAAAATAGACTTATAAAAAAAGAATGTTATAAGAGACAAGGAAGGACACTACATAATGATCAAGGGATCAATCTAAGAAGGAAGATACAACAATTATAAATAAATATGCAGCCAACATAGGAGCACCTCAATACATAAGGCAACTGCTAACAGCTATAAAAGAGGAAACTGACGGTAACACAATAGTGGTGGGCTTTAACACTTCACTTACACTAATAGATCATCCAGACAGAAAACTGATAAGGAAACACAAGCTTTTTCTTTAGACCAGATAGATTTAAATGACATCTACAGGACATTCCATCCAAAAACAGCATATTACACTTTCTTCTCAAGTGCACACGGAACATTCTCCAGGATAGATCACATCTTGGGTCACAAATCAATCCTCAGTAAATTTAAGAAAACTGAAATCATATCAAGCATCTTTTCTGACCACAATGCTATGAAATTAGAAATCAGTTACAGGGGAAAAAACCGCAAAAAACACAAACACATGGAGGCTAAACAATACATTACTAAATAACCAAGAGATCACTGAAGAAATCAAAGAGGAAATCAAAAAATACCTAGAGACAAATGACAATGAAAACACGATGATCCAAAACCTATGGGATGCAGCAAAAGCAGTTCTAAGAGGGAAGTTTAGAGCTATACAAGCCTACCTCAAGAAACAAGAAAAATCTCAAATAAACACTCTAACCTTACACCTAAAGGAACTAGAGAAAGAAGAACAAAAAAACCCCAAAGTTAGCAGAAGGAAGGAAATCATAAAGATCAGATCAGAAATAAATGAAATAGAAACAAAGAAAACAATAGCAAAGATCAATGAAACTAAAAGCTGGTTCTTTGAGAAGATAAACAAAATTGATAAACCTTTAGCCAGACGCATGAAGAAAAAGAGGTAGAGGACTCAAATCAATAAAATTAGAAATGAAAGAGGAGAAGTTACAACAGACACGGCAGAAATACAAAGCATCCTAAGAGACTACTACAATCAACTCTATGCCAATAAAATGGACAACCTGGAAGAAATGGACAAATTCTTAGAAAGGTATAATCTCCCAAGACTGAACCAGGAAGAAACAAAATATGAACAGACTAATCACAAGTAATAAAATTGAAACTGTGATTAAAAATCTTCCAACAAACAAAAGTCCAGGACCAGACGGCTTCACAGGTGAATTCTATCAAATGTTTAGAGAAGAGCTAACACCCATCCTTCTCAAACTCTTCCAAAAACTTGCAGAGAAAGGAACACTCTCAACTCATTCTAAGAGGCCACCATCACCCTGATACCAAAACCAGACAGAGATACTACAAAGAAAGAAAATTACAGACCAATATCACCAATGAATATAGATGCAAAAATCCTCAATAAAATACTAGGAAACAGAATCCAACAACACATTAAAAGGATCATACACCAAGATCAAGTGGGATTTATCCCAGGGATGCAAGGATTCCTCAGTATAATGCAAATCAATTAATATGTGTGATATACCATATTAACAAATTGAAGAATAAAAACCATATGATCATCTCAATAGATGCAGAAAAAACTTTTGACAAAAGTCAACACCCATTTATGATAAAAACTCTCCAGAAAGTGGGCATAGAGGGAACCTACCTCAACATAATAAAGGCCATATACAACAAACCCAGCGCAAACATCATTCTCAATGGTGAAAAACTGAAAGCATTTCCTCTAAGGTCAGGAAGAAGACAACAATGTCCACTCTCGCCACTATTACTCAACATAGATTTGGAATTCCTAGCCACGGCAATCAGAGAAGAGAAAGAAATAAAAGGAATATAAATTGGAAAAGAACAAGTAAAACTGTCACTGTTTGCAGATGACATGATACTATACATAGAGAATCCTAAAGATGCCACCAGAAAACTCCTAGAGCTAATCAATGAATCTGGTAAAGTAGCAAGATACAAAATTAATGCACAGAAATCTCTTGCATTCCTATACACTAATGATGAAAAATCTGAAAGAGAAATTAAGGAAACACTCCCATTTACCATTGCAACAAACAGAATAAAATATCTAGGAATAAACCTACCTAGGGAGACAAAAGACCTGTATGCAGAAAATTATAAGACACTGATGAAAGAAATTAAAGATGATAGCAACAGATGGAGAGATACACCATGTTCTTGGATTGGAAGAATCAACATTGTGAAAATGACTATACTACCCAAAGCAATCTACAGATTCAGTGCAATCCCTATCAAGTTACCAGTGGCATTTTTTTTTTTACAGAACTAGAACAAAAAATCTTAAAATTTCTGTGCAGACAGAAAAGACCCCGAATAGCCAAAGCAGACTTGAGGGAAAAAAACAGAGCTGGAGGAATCAGATTCCCTGACTTCAGACTATACCACAAAGCTACAGTAATGAAGACAATATGGTACTGGCACAAAAACAGAAATATACATCAAAGGAACAGGATAGAAAGCTCAGAGAAAAACCCATGCACCTATGATCAACTAATCTACAACAAAGGAGGTAAGGATATACAACAGAGAAAAGACAGTCTCTTCAACAAGTGGTGCTGGGAAAACTGGACAGCTACATGTAAAAGAATGAAATTAGAACACTCCCTAACACCATACACCAAAATAAACTCAAAATGGATTCAAGACCTAAATGTAAGACCGGACACTATAAAACTCTTAGAGGAAAACATAGGAAGAACACTCTTTGACATAAATCACAGCAAGATCTTTTTTGACCCACCTCCTAGAGTAATGGAAATAAAAACAAAAATAAACAAATGGGACCTAATGAAACTTAAAAGCTTTTGCACAGCAAAAGAAACTATAAACGAAACGAAAAGACAATCCTCAGAATGGGAAAAGTATTTGCAAATGAATCAATGGATAAAGGATTAATCTCCAAAATATATAAACAGCTCATGCAGCTCAATATTAAAAAAACAAACAGCCCAATCAAAAAATGGGCAGAAGACCTAAACAGACATCTCTCCAAAGAAGTCATACAGATAGCCAAGAGGCACATGAAAAGCTGCTCAACATTACTAATTATTAGAGAAATGCAAATCAAAACTACAATGAGGTATCACTTACACCAGTTAGAATAGACATCATCAGGAAATCTACAAACAACAAATGCTGGAGAGGGTGTGGAGAAAAGGGAACCCTCTTGCACTGCTGGTGGGAATGTAAATTGATATAGCCACTATGGAGAGCAGTATGGAGATTCCTTAGAAAACTAAAAATAAAATTACCATATGCCCCAGCAATCCCACTACTGGGCATATAACCAGAGAAAACTGCAATTCAAAAAGACACATGCGGGCTTCCCTGGTGGCGCAGTGGTTGAGAGTTCGCCTGCCGATGCAGGGGACATGGGTTCGTGCCCTGGTCTGGGAGGATCCCACATGCCGCGGACCGGCTGGGCCCGTGAGCCATGGCCGCTGGGCCTGTGTGTCTGGAACCTGTGCTCCGCAACGGGAGAGGCCACAGCAGTGAGAGGCCCGCGTTTCGCCAAAAAAAAAAAAAAAAAAAAAAAAAAGACACATGCACCCCAATGTTCACTGCAGCACTATTTACAATAGCCAGGTCATGGAAGCAACCTAAATGCCCATTGACAGACGAATGGATAAAGAAGTTGTGGTACATATATACAATGGAGTATTACTTAGCCACAAAAAGTAACAAAATTGGGTCATTTGTAGAGACGTGGACAGACCTAGAGACTGTCATACAGAGTGAAGTAAGTCAGAAAGAGGAGAACAAATATCATATATTAATGCATATTATATGTGGAATCCAGAAAAAATGGTACAGATGAACCGGTTTGCAAGGCAAAAACAGAGACACAGATGTAGAGAACAAATGTATGGACACCAAGAGGGGAAAGTGGGGGTGGGGATGGGATGAATTGGGAGACTGGGATTGACATGTATACACTAATATGTATCAAACAGATAACTAATAAGAACCTGCTGTATAAAAAAATAAATTTTAAGAATCCTCTAACCTAAAAAAAAAAAAAAAAAAAAAAAAGAAAAACATGTCAAACAACATCACCAAGCTGGAATTAGCCAAATTCTACAGGACAAAAGACCTGGTTTCTTCAAGAAATAAATGTCATGGGGAACTAAAGAAAAGAGGAGGTAGAGGGGAACTGTTTTAGATTAAAAGAGGTCTAATAAACATACTAAACAAAATGCAATATGGGGACTTTCTTGGATCCAGATTTGAACCAAACAACTACAAAAAGACATTTTTGAGTCAAGATTGTTTTCCTACTTTTTGATATAGACTTAAAGTTTCCAATTATTCCTTCCGTTAACTTGTAGGTTTTTGTTTTTGCTTTCTTCATAGAAATTACATATATGAACTATATTTGACAACTAAAAATTCTGTAACATTGTTTCTTTTTCAACACTAGTTTGTTAACCTTTCGGAAATAAGTTTCTCTTCAGGAACAGAGATGACAATCACTATTATGGCCAAATTTGGGAAATGCTAGAATACTGTTTTTTGGGGGCAGGACTTTTCAGACTTTATATGTTCAAGAGAAATGACCAGAAGAGCACCTAGAATACAGCATTTTTGCCACATCCATTTTCTATTTGAACCTTTTTCACTAGAACAATACTAGAACATCTCATGGGACTAGTATTATTTGGAACTCATTTTAGGAGAAATCAAAACCCTAAAATATGTTTATGCTTGTCATAGTTAAGTATATTTTGATGCTCTATTTGATAATTTTAAAATACTATAGCAGTAGTAGCTAAACTACATACTAGGTAAGTATTTTCTTATTTATGAAAAACACTTGAAATATTTATCTAGAAATAACCTATGAGAATTTTTATAATCTAAAATATGAAAAAAGCACAAAATACCAAATATTGCATACACACCTGGCAGAATTCACATGTAACTTGAATTTCATAAGTTGTACAACTTATCACGTCCTCTTTTTCATGGCAAGGATACTGAAAAATGAAGTGGTTTCACACTGTTAAATATAGTTTTGAAACATTTCTTGAAACATAGTAAAACAATAAAAACACTCAAATAATTACACTCTTTGTAACACTACTGTCATCCAAAAACCCACTCACTATTAAGAATCTTTATAATAGAGCACTGCTCCTAAAATATGAACAGCCATATAAATGCCTTAAACATAGGTATTAATATATCCAACTCCACGATAAAGAGGGTAAAAGAGAAACATTTAGCCTTTAGGACTGTGGTTGAAGAGCAGTAATTAAAAGAGTGAAAATCCTGACTTTTGACGTCTGATGAAAAGATGAGATCTAGTATTTCAAAATATCTATTCAGAAAGCTTTAAGTTTTAAAAAATGTAGTCAGTGATGGTCTGGTTCTCGGCCTAATTCATCATTATTTGTCCCATAATGTAATGATAGTTGATCTTTATAAGAAGTTCCCTCTTCCCTAACTTTATAGTTTACTTATTTGACATTAGCTTAAGGACAAGTACAACATACTTAAACTATGTTTAAACTATGAGGGTCAGTGGCTCATCTTTAAACTCTACTAATACTCCATTACATTCACTGAAACCCCATGTAGTGGCAAACAGAGTTAACTATATGCTTATGCAAATAAGCCAATGGTACACAGAGAAAATTTTTATTTTACATAATTTTGCTTATAAATGTGGTGTCAAGAATGTCCTGCTCAGGAAAATTGGGTAATTCCTGTGGGGAAATGTGTAAATAGCTACACTTCTGAGTCCTGGAGTCAGAGATGGTCTGATATAGGAGAAAGGAAGAAGAAAGTTCTTTTCCTGGTCCCAGGCAAAACTTCTATCTATCTGGTAAGGTTACATTTCATCATTCACATCCAACTTTACCATGTTGCCTGTGAGAAGAGGGGAAAAAGCACTAGAATAAACCAAAGGAAACCTATAAAAGTTATGCTTCAGTCACTACCAGTAGAATGTGAACTCAATGAAGACAAGGAACTTACCTTTGGGTTAACTACCTGAAACAGTGGCTAGCTTATAGTAGCATTTACTCATTAAATATTAAGGAATGAATAAACAGCCACATGATATGAAAAAGTCAGATAAATTTAGTTTAAGTTATCTAACTGAAAAAACTTCTAAAACTAATAAATGCAGTTCATATTGCTTTGAAAAATCAAAGCAATATTTAAACTCAGTTAAGTTCAAGAAACATTTAAACACCAAACTCATGCCAAGACACAAAGGTGAAAAAACAAACAGTCCAAAAAAACCCAGAACAAAACAAACAGTCCCTCCACTTTGAGAAACTTTCAGTCAAGCAGAAGAAAGAATACAGAAATATAATTTCAATTCAATTTGCTAAGAATAACAGTTAAAATATTAAAAATATACAGGTAGGGGCTTCCCTGGTGGCGCAGTGGTTGAGAGTCCACCTGCCAATTCAGGGGACACGGGTTCGTGCCCCGGTCCGGGAGGATCCCACATGTCGTGGAGTGGCTGGGCCTGTGAGCCATGGCTGCTCAGCCTGCGCGTCTGGAGCCTGTGCTCCACAACGGGAGAGGCCACAACAGTGAGAGGCCCGCGTACCGCAAAAAAAAAAATAAAAAAATAAAAAGATAAATAAATAAATAAATAAAAATATACAGGTAGTGCAGGGACCGATCCGATAGTTCTAGAAAAGCTTTGAGGGAATTAACCCTTCGTATCCTCCTCTCTGATCTCTTCCACACACCCCTGACTACTATTGTCCCATTCTTCTACGAAAGGTGTTCCTTACCTGCAGGAGGCAACTTCTATAGTTCCTTTCCTATAGTCTAGGAACTAGACTATTTCCTAGCCAACCAATAAAAATTCCCATTCCTTATACTATTTCCTAATACCTAGCTGAGGTCTGTAAATATAAGTCAAAGCACCTTGGCACATAAATGATGAGAGTTCTTCTGGGAGGATTAACAAAGAGATAGCATTTTTAAGCTAACTAACTGAATCTCAAGCCTCTAAATCGAGGTTTATCTCCCTTTTACATCAAGGGTGGAAATATGCTCCTAGGAAAGCATGGGAAGGAGGCTTTGTTCAACTATAAACTCAGAGAAGACAATGACTGCAGATAGTGAACTGTTACTATACCACACCACTCTCTGGCAAGCATCCACAACCTATACTGGTAGGAAAATCACTGTCATGAAGAATATACAGAAGGGTTCTAGGCAAGATTTAAAAGAAGCCAGTTTCTTTGGTTTCTCTAATCTCTCTCTTAACTCTTCTTCTAACATTCCTTCATCTTCCCTACCCTAATGATTTAGTGCCAAAGTTCCCCCTTTTGTCTTTCAACCAACAAATATTTGAGTATCTACTTTGTGCTTTGCACTATGCTACATGCTAGGGATGCAGTGGTGAATTAAATAGATTCTGCCCTCAAGAAGCTTCCAGGATTGTGAAGGAGCTTATGCTAGCTAATCAAGCATCCAGCTCAGACTCCTCTTTCCAGTTTCTAAGACAATTCCACATATAAACACGTGTATGTTCCTCATATTTTCTCTATTTCATTGCTATAGGCATTTTATTTTAGAACTCCAAACTTGGTTAAAGGTATATTTTAAATTTTGTTATAACACAGCCATAGAACTATTCACCACTAGGTATCCCATAAATGATCAATCTTACATAATTCTAAAAAAACCTTTAAAACTCAAGTTTAATTGGGGTTCAGAAAGAGGTCATTGTTATTTCTGGATAGTATGAACTAGATTATGCTTACTGAATTAAGATGTTGTAAGGAACTTTAAATTTGCTCCCAGAAAAAATACAGAAGAAAAAAAAAGCCACCCAAAATACTATCATTCAGAGATTACTGTCTAACACTCCAGAGTACATATTCAGTCTTATTAATGTATAAAGATAAATAAAAAAATTTTAATTGTAAAAAGAGCATTATAACTTCCTTTAAAACACAATTATCTAAATTCTGCCACATCATCAAATATTAGATGTCATTTTAATGGCTATATAGTATTCCACAATACAGATATAACATATTTATAATTAATTCTTTACCACTGGATTTTTATCATCAGTGAATATCTTTGAGGACAAATCTTTGCGTAACATCCACATGAGGTAAAGAATAGGGATGGCACCAGCCCAGGATAGGATATCAGGGCCCAAGCAGGAAGATGTCTACTTGATGAGGAGGAGGGGGTCTGGTGGCAACAGGCAATTCATTACATATACATGCAGGTATTAACTGAATAAGTGAATTTATCAAGGATATAGTAGATGAAGGTAAATTCACACTACAGGTGAAGGTAATTACACAGAATAAACCCTGGTACTGGATGAGATTTGGAGATATTCATGTGCACTCACGACTTTCAATATAAATATACAGATATAGAAATACAGATGATAATATGTGTATATACATGCATATATATTCAAATACTTCCCTAGCTGTGTCACTGAGAAGGCCTGGGAGCACTGATACCCAATAGCAATAAGCCCTCCAGACCTCGATGTCAAAATACTATTCTCCACCAAAAGGAACCTGGGATCCTTGAAGAATTGGCTGATTCCGAGGCTAAAGCAGGAATAATACAGGATGGGCCTTGAATACCTTCTGCAAGAAAGTAAAGAAGGACTTATGGATTTAGCCAGAAAGTGGCCAAATCTCAGACAATTTGAGATTCAAAATAAATGATAGTAATAGATCATACTGTGAATAAAATAGGATTCCATTAATCTGATATAAAACATACCAATGTAGAAATGAAAATTTGATAAGACAAAATGTTTCCATCCTCTCAAAGTATCTCCCTATAAAATACATTTTAATTACTAAAGGCAAAACAGTAATATACAGTACAAAAGCCTGGCAAATATCACTTTACTCAAGTGATCCAAGTTAACAACACTAAACATAAGGAAAATCAACATCAATATCATTGCAACCCTTCGGTTGCAATGAGGAGGACACAGCATCACTTTCATAATAGTCATGCCAAAGATACATAACCTGAGTCTAATCGTGAAGAAACATTACAGAACACCAAATGGAGGTAAACTCCTCAAATAACTGGGCCATAATCTTCAAAAGTGTCCAAGTCATCAAAGTCAAGGAAAGATCGAGGAACTGCTTCAGATTGAAAAAGACCAATGAGACATGATAACTAACTGCAATATGAGATTCTAGACTGAATCCTTTTGCTATAAAGGACAGACATTATTGGAATAACTGGCAAAACTTAAATGTAATCTGCAGATTAGATGGTAGCAATATTTCAAAGCTAATTTCTTGATTTTCATGGTTGTATTATGGTTTTGGAGGAGAGTGTCTTATTGTAGAAAGTAAAGTATTTGGGCGAATGGGACATCATGCTAGCAACTTACTCTTAAAAGGTTCTGGACTAAAAAACTTAAAAATAAAAAAGGAAAAACCTACAGAGGGAGGGACTTCCCTGATGGCGCAGTGGTTAAGAATCCGCCTGCCAATGCAGGGAACACGGGTTCGAGCCCTGGTCTGGGAAGATCCCACATGCCACAGAGCAACTAAGCCCGTGCGCCACAGCTACTGAGCCTGCACTCTAGAGCCCGCGAGCCACAACTACTGAGCCCGTGTGCCACAACTACTGAAGCCCACGTGCATAGAGCCCATGCTCCGCAACAAGAGAAGCCACCGTACTGAGAAGCCCGTGCACCGCAACGAAGAGTAGCCCCGACTCGCCACGCTAGAGAAAGCCTGCGCGCAGCAACGAAGACCCAATGCAGCCAAAAAATAAATTAATTAAAAAAAAAAACTTACAGAATGAATTTAAGTTATATATAAATAACATGCACTGTGATAATTCAATATATAACCACTATATAATTAGTATCATGTAGTTTTTAGCAGTAGTTTTGAGAAAAATACTAAAACACACAGATTCTCTAACAATTCTCTGCTTGCTTCCAGTTTATAACCTTCATGTTATGAGATGTCAAAGAACATGGACTTCCCTGGTGGTCCAGTGGTTAAGACTCTGTGCTCCCAATGCAGGGGGCACGGGTTCAATCCCTGGTCGGGGAACTAGGATCCTGTATACCTCACCACACGGCCAAAAAAAAAAAAAGAGCGAGAGATGTCAAAGAACAGAAAAACTATGTTCTGTACTGAAAAGAGCAAACTTAGTAGAACAATTTTTGTATCTGAATAAAGACTCAAAGGGTAGTGTTAGACAATTATTTGTCCTATAGGTAACTCCTTTGTTTAAAATCTGAAATGTGAGTTAAACCTATTAAGCAAAATAGACAATCCTTTAGGCTGTAGTATCACTATTTCCATGCCATTTTGAATTATATCATTCAAATGATGCAGCTGATAAAAATGTGTGCTTTTCTTACATCTCACCAAAAACAAGTAAGCAAGAAACCAATTCACTTCACAGAAAACAGTGTGAGTCAAGTGGGAGCAGGACATTCCTAAGATACTGCTGGTCTCCCCCGAAGGGGACAGCCAAGCCCTGTCTGTCTTGGGTGTTGACAATGTGGACAAAAATGTCCAAAGGTATGACAGGATCTATCCTCTGCCTCTCTCCATGTTCCTGACCAAGAAACAAAGGACTTGTGACTCTCAAAAATATTTGAAAGAAAATTTCTACCCATCTCCACTATCCACTCATTCAGTCTCCCAAATAGGAGGAGAAATAACTTGGTGAACTTGAGAAAAGGGTTATTATGGATATGTAACTTAGGGCCCTCTTGGCTCCTGAGTTCATTTCTCACAGAAATATATGGGAAAGACTACAGTCCTTCACTACATGGCTGGGTAAACATCTAATCTGTAGACCTCCCTAACCCTCTGGGGTGGGGCATCCACTGTCTTTACACTTGGGGTAAAAGTTCATTTCAGGCTTAGGTCCAAAACATGTTCTCCAGTCCAGACCTATCAGCAATAAAGCTGGTATCTATTTTTATTCTTTTAAAATTTTTAACATATAAATCATTTTTGGACAAAAACACATGCCCCTGGTAAAAATCAAACAGTACAAAAGGATATACAGTATAAAGTAAGTCTCCTTCCTTTTTTCCCACCCCTGACCTCAGTCCCAATTTCCAAAGATAACCACTCTTACCAGTTACTATGTATTTTTCCAGAGATAATCCATGTATTTACAAGTATATTATATATGTGTATATCACATTTTTATACAAATTGTGGCATACTATACATGCTGTTATGAATTTTGCTTTTTCATTTAACAATATATTACAGCTGGTATTTTAATCCCCCCATCCACCAAAAAAAAGAAAATAGTGTGAGTAAATGAATCTTTGAAAATAGGGGTGGGGGGAAATGACACAATTTCTGGTGACTAATTTCAGAAATCACTAGAGTCTAAAATGTGAATTTGATTGATCTTCTAGTTAGTTATAGAACTACAAATGCTGTAACCTCTTACATTTAAAGCATGTACTCAAGTTTCAAAGCAGATTTTTAAAATATGGATATTACTAAATGTTACACACAATGTACAGAATTCCCAAACATTTCTAATACAAATAATTTATTTTATGAAATTTATTTGGAAGACATTTGACTATTTTGTACCCGATACTACATTAAGAATAAGAAAGATGGTCCCTGACCTCAAAATCAGATTAGTAAGGAAAACAAATAAGTGAAAATAGTAATACTAATTCAGTGATATACATATAATAATAGATATACACAAGCGCTATGGGAACATAGGGGAATAAAGGGTATACTGGAACTGGTCATCTCTCCTCCGCAGCCATAATCCCCTCTTAGAGCCACACTGCCAGCAAAGGGCAATCCTGTATTTCCATGGCCTGACATACCTGTTTCAGGTGAACCAGAGGAGACACCCGAACAGTCAAGCCATCAGATTACCTCTTCAGGAAACGTGTAAAAAGAAAAAAATAATAATAATAAATCAGCCAAACAGAGGTATACACTAGACATTCAAAATCATACTCAGGACTGGCAGACATTTTCTGCCATGTTCATACTGATAAGAAATTAATGAGGGACTTCGCTGGTGGCACAGTGGTTAAAAATCTGCCTGCCAATGCAGGGGACGCGGGTTCAATCCCTGGTCCAGGAAGATCCCACTGCCGCGGAGCAACTAAGCCCGTGAACCACATCTACTGAGCCTGCACTCTAGAGCCCGTGAGCCACAACTACTGAAGCCTGCAAACCTAGAGCCCGTGCTCCGCAACAAGAGAAGCCACCACAATGAGAAGCCTGCGCACCACAACGAAGAGTAGCCCCCGCTCAACACAACTAGAGAAAGCCCACGCCCAGCAACAAAGACCCAATGCAGCCAAAAGTAAATACCTTAATTAATTTTTAAAAATTAGTGAAAGCCAGAATGGAGTAGGCACAGAAAAACAGGGACGAGAAACCATGTAGCCAAGATGAAGGAAAGAAGTTTCTGCAATGCCTGACTGTGCTTTCTGTGATTGGGTCATGTGAGAATCTTCTGTATCCTGATTATGAGCTTTTTTTTTAGGTTGAATTTATCCGATTTTCTACCCCCTAACTTAGTACCTAGCCGACCCTGAAGAGAGGGTCTGTGAAGGGTACTGAAGGAAGTAATGCCTCAGCTTAGTCTTCTCAAAGAAATAAGAGATGATGTTTTGGGCAGAGGAGACAGCATGTAGAAGCACAGTAAAGCAGAGTACACTGAAGGATCTCTAAGAACTTCTGATGGCTAAAGCATGGGATATATGATTGAAGGGAAGAGAGGTGAGGCCAGAGAAGGAAACATATCTCTAAGGGCCTTTAATACCCCAGTAAGGAGTCTGAAGTCCAACCTCACTCCCCCATCCCACCCGCACCCTGAGGTTATAAACTATGGTCCTGCACCAAAATGTCGAGCTAAGAAAGTTTTTCCATTTTTTAAATGGTCAGTGGGTAGGGAAGAAGAAGCAACAGAGACTATATGTGACCCCCATAAAGCCTAAAAATCTTACTATCTGCCTCTTTAAAGAAAAAGTTTGCTTAATCCTGCTGTAAAAAATGGAAAGATTTTAAATAGGTGAATTAGATAATCAAAGGGGCATTTTTGCAACATCTCTAATGGAAGTGTGGAGGATGGACTGGTGAGAGTAACACTATGCATAAGAAAACCAGTACACGTTACTACTAGATTCAGGAAAGAGAATGATGGTTTATACTCAAGCAGTGCCAGTCAAAATGAGAGGAAAGGACAAGTTATGGAAAAAAATGTTCTTATGATAAGGCCTCTAATCCTTAACACTGTCTGCAGACCCTTGCGTGGACTGACCTCTGCCACCCACCCCAGTCTTAATGATACCTTGATCTCTTGGCTGTAGTTAGGCAGCTCCCTCTCTCAGCCTAGAATGCTCTTACTTCCCACTCATCTGTTCCTTTCTTAGTTAATACCACTCACCTCTGATCTTCCTCCAGCCACTATCCCCCTACCCTGAAATTCGGATGTCTCATTTACTTATTCAGTCAATAAGTATTTATCGAGCACATGCAAGAGGGTAGGAGTTAATCCTTACAAAATCCTAGGAGAGTTGAGACTTTCATATTGGAACTCTTTGCTACAGAGGGCTCCCTAGTCAGACAAGTTTAGGACCCTCTGAGTTAAACAAAATTACATACTTTTATGCAGTCTTCAGTGTGCTTTTACATGCTGACATGCACTGTAGTTCCAAAAGGATATTTCCAAATTTGCTGAACCTTAGGAATTTCTTTTACTAAACATTATCAATATGGTAGGACAACTAGCATTCTGAGGATTACCGTATGGAAACACCTCTTGAACTTAATAATATTTGAGAAACAATCACAAAATAAAAGACCACTTTTGCAGCAAAAGCTTAAAATTTCTTACCTTTCTAGCTGGTGGGCCATGAGCTTTATTTACTCTTCTGCCAGGAATCCCTCAACTCCAATCAAGTAAGCAGTGCTTCTCAAGTTTCCATCTAAGTATCCCTAGGGCAAAGGAGAGGCAGAAAAGAGCAAACTCATTACTCTGCAAAATCTAAATAACTCCAGGAACTTCCCTGGTGGCGCAGTGGTTAAGAATCCGCCAGCCAATGCAGGGGACACGGGCTCGATCCATGGTCTGGGAAGATCCCACATGCGGTGGAGCAACTAAGCCCGGGTGCTGCAACTACTGAAACCCACGCGCCTAGAGCCCGTGCTCTGCAACGAGAGAAGCCACGGCAATGAGAAGCCCACACACTGCAATGAACACAACCAGAGAAAGCCCACATGCAGCAACGAAGACCCAACACAGCCAAAAATAAATAAATAAATTTAAATAAATAACTCCACTACAAAAATTTGTAAATGTTTATGTTATATTTTAAAATGCATGTGTATTTTGCCTTCTATTCCATTATTTTTTAGTATAAAAATTAAGGTTCCCTGCAAATCTTTAATGCTCCAGGAAGATGTTTACCTTGTGGCCTCCCAAAACTCCTGGCACACTGCCACCTATCAGATGTGTAACAGTTTCAAAGATGGAAGCATGGCAATGGAATCTTGGTGAAAAGGGAAAAATAAAACTTTTTAATATAACAGAAGGAAGAGGTAGTCACAGCTGATCCGCGAAACGGCAGCGCTGAATCTTGAGCGTCAAAATTCTTAAGAGTGAAGGTTAATGGCTCTTCTTGTGCCAGTGTGCTTCACACAACTGTTTATGTGCTTCTTATTTGGAAATGACTTTTTTATGCCTGTATCAGTTAGGATTAGGTTCAGCTGTGAGTGAGAAAACTCAAAATAACAATGGCTTAAATGAGTCAGAAATTTATTTCTCTCACAAGAACACAGGCAGTCCAGAACCATGATCATTGGGAACCCAGGCTCCTTCTGTCTTGTTGTTCTTCCATCCTCAACATGTGGCGTCCCCTTCACAGTTTAAAATAACTGCTCAAGGTCTAGCCATCACATCAATGGCAGGAAGGAAAATGGTGAGATGAGAGATAGCCTCCCTTTAAGGATACTTTTCAGAAATCTTACAGGAAACTTCTATTCTGGCCAGAACTTAAATCACATGGCCCAAGCTAGCAAGGAAGCTGAGAAATACATTCTTTATTTCACCACATGCTTAGAAAAAAAAACTGGAGCATCTACAATAAGGAAAAAGAAGAGAATGAATATTGGTGGACAATTAGTTGTTTCTGTCATCATATGCAGCTCATTCTAAAATGTAAGATGGTTGGATACCTTGTAGAGATGTCTTATCAGTCCACTGAAGGGAGCTTTCAAAGGCAGAAACTCCTGCCAGTGGCCAAGGAGCAAGACCAATGTTAATAAGGACTTCTCTAAATATGCAAGACCAATCTGTAGGTGACAGAGGAAGAAGGAAAACTATCTGAAGACCAGAGTAACAATATAAGAGTAAAGCAACAACCTAAATAGTTGTAGTTTAGGAGGATAAACTCACTAGGCAGTCCACAAAACTTAGGAATGATTACATGGGACCGTTAGGTAAGTAATGGAGTGCCTAAGGTGAGATTGGGTAAGAACTTTGCAGAAAGTTCAGTTACCAATTGCATTAGGAAAAGGCAGCTATCCCAGGAGCAAGATGTTAAAGGGAGAGTTGACCTTCCCTTACCTGAGGGCTGAGCTCCCATGCATGAGGGCCAAGTATGAACTTGGAGATTTCCTTATTGCACAGACTGTTGAAAAGAAGAGTTGCACTTTACCTTGAGTAAGGTTGGCCAGAACAGCCTTAATATGTTTAAAACTTTTGATGCAAATATCAAAAGCTATAAGGACTCATTTCAAAATCGGTAATGAAATTGTTCTATATACAGACTGTTCCTTAAAGGAAAAGGGACCAGAACAGGGTATTTAGCTAGACAAATGTAAATTTGGGACTATGAATGGAGCAGCAATTCAAAGGACAAATGGCTCTGTGGGATAACTGTACTTACTACTGAAAATAATCCACATATAAGTGGATCCATGCAGTTCAAACCCATGTTGTTTAAGGATCAACTGTACTTATAAAAGAATGGTGTCAGTATCTTGAAAAGCCAGAAATTACATTTTTTTAACTATCTAAACTTATGAAGAAATATTTTAGGAATCAACTTAGAAATGTGCAAGAGTACATAGTTTATCAAATTTCTTTTCAGGAGTATATATATGAGTGTACTAGGCAGAATGGCCCCCCAAAGATGTCCACACCCCAATCCCTGGAACTTATGAATAGGTTATGTTACATAGCAAAATGGACTTTGCAGATGTAAAAATCATCACAGATTCCAAAATAGGAAGATTATCCTGGGTTATCCAGATGGCCAATCTAATCACATGAGCCAGTAAGAGTGAAGAACTTTATCTGTCAGAGAGCTTTTGGCAGTAGCAGAAGTCAGAGATTAAGCATGAGAGAGACTTTACCTGCCATTACTGGAGGGGCAGCACTGAAAGCATTTCAACTTCTATGAGTGAAGACTAGCCCTGGCTGACAGAAAGGAAAGAGGGACCTCAGTCTTAAAACTGTATGCAGTCAACAATCCAAATGAACTGGGAAATGGATTCTTCCTCAGAGACTCCAAAAAGAAAGAAAGAATGCAGCTCTGCTAACATACTGATTTTGGCTTTGTAAGACCCATGTAGTGGGCCCAGCTGAGCCCACCTGGACTTCTGACAAACAAAAACTATGAGATAAATTTGGGTTGTTTTATGATGCAAAGTATGTAGTGATTTGTGAAACAGGAATAAAAAATAAAGTAAGCAAAAATGCTAATGTACTCAGGAGGACAGGCTTGTAGCCCAAGGAACCGCATAGATTCAGAGTTTTCTCTGTGCTCTAATTTCCTTCTCATATCTTGGTAAGTGCCACAAAATGCCAAGAAATGATCCTAGAGCTCATACTAGGAAGAGCAATATGGTCATAATGATGAACTTAAACCTAAGAAGTTGAAAACCTGTAGCTATAAGCCAGTAGGAATTCATTCCCCTTTGAGTTTCTAAATTAGGAAAAATTTAAATGGTATGATTTCACCTCCTATCCTCTCCAGGAAGAAAAAATATACTAGTTTCAGGATTGTCAAAAATAATAATTGAGGGCTTCCCTGGTGGTGCAGTGGCTGAGAGTCCGCCTGCTGATGCAGAGGGCGCGGGTTCGTGCCCCAGTCGGGGAGGATCCCACATGTCACGGAGCGGCTGGGCCCGTGAGCCGTGGCCGCTGAGCCTGCGCGTCCGGAGCCTGTGCTACGCAGCGGGAGAGGCCACAACAGTGAGAGGCCCACGTACCCTCCCCCCACAACACACACAAATAATAATAATAGAAAACAATACTGTATATGTAAAACATATCAAGTACAGTGCATGGCACTCATATAGTATCTATTCAGTTTATTAGAAGTTTTACTGTATTTTGACTTTAAATGTACATTTTCCTAATACTTAATTAATCTAAATCTTACTACCTTCTTTATTTTTAAAGCCAGAAGCTGAGCACTACATAGTTTAACTTTTAGACAGAAGATTTTTACATTAATCTTTAACCCATGAATTTGATGTTATCCCATAAGGTTATTTGGTATATAGTGTTTTACTTCATCAATGTAAGAAAGTGAGAAAAATGTAAGTTCCGCTTTAAAGAGGAAAGCAGCAGTTTTTAATTGTTCACTACTCACAGGAGACACAACAGATGTTCTTCATACATATCACAACTCCCAAGAATATACCAAAGTTTTGATGAAATTCCTCAAAGTTGATGGGATACATGAAGAGCATCACAGACTTTTCTCAATACTGTATTCATGAAAGTACATTATGAGTGCAGTTGGCCCTCCGGATTCAACAAACCTCAGATCAAAAATATTTGGGGGGGGGCGGGGGGCTTCCCTGGTGGCACAGTGGTTGAGAGTCCTGCGCTCTGCAACGGGAGAGGCCGCAGCGTTGAGAGGCCCGCGTACCGCAAAAAAAAAAAAAAAAAAAAAAAAAAAAAAAAAATATATATATATATATATATATATTTGGGGGGAAGAAATTCCAGAAAGTTCCAAAAAGCAAATCTTGTATTTGCCTCCTGCCTGGCAACTATTTACAAAGCATTTACATTGTATTAGGTATCATAAGTAATGTAGAGACGATTTAAAGAATACGGGAGGGTGTACTTAGGTTACATGCAAATACAGTGCCATTTTATATAAGGGACTTGAGCATCAACAGATTTTGGTATCTGCAGTGGATCCTGGAACCGAACCCCACAGATACCAAGGGATGACTGTATGTGAATAGTGAAATCAGCCCAATATCTCAAAATATTATTTAATAATATCAGTAGTCCAATTTTTAAGTCAAACTTCATTTTTTCAAGTGAGTCTTGATTATTCCCAGACCTTTAATTCCTAGGTGAATTAAGGTAAGCAAGTTCTTGTTTTATAGTTTAAAATTACAACAGAACAACATTAGAAATATATAAATACAAAGAATTTACAGATTAACGGTTATGAATATGAACAGTGCTAATGAAAGTTTTTACTAATAACATCATTTTAGATTTGGTAATCATATCAGCTATACAAAACAGTGTCCATAGCATTAATTTTGCTCAAGGTAGATGTATAAAATGTACCTATTGATCATTGCTTTTCCTCACTAAAAACTTATCTTTGTAAAAGTAATATAGAAACTCACAGCTCACCAAGAATTACAATAATTCATAATCACCGCTTAGGAGTACATCAATAATTTCTCATTATGAAGAGGGCACAATTAAGATACAGATTATGTACAATTCCCATTACAACACTAGTAAGCTTACCTCCCCCCACACCATGCAAAGTACATCAAAATTCAGGTAAATGAAAGAGATATTACCTCAGAAGTAACCCTCAATCCAACATCCACACTTCAACGATCATTAAAACCTATCTTACAATGATAAAAGATACTAGTGACTCTCAACACCATGACTGAGAAATGATGCTATACTTATATTAAATAATTAGTAAAGAAATCAAAAGAACAAACATTAGAAGTATGATGTTTTAATTTAATCATCTCTTCCACTATAGAGAGGAAGAAATGAAAGGTCTCACAGAAATGTTTATAGTGGGATTGGTGGAGCAGAAGAAAATGACAACTGGAATGCATGCAAATCACAGTATCATGACTTTACCATCTCAAAATGTGGATATGCTATACTCCACGAGTTTTATATAGAAAAAGTCTCACTTGGGAAGAACGGATGTATATGGAACAAAAACTACAAGCTATTCTCTCACATGGATTTATGAAAATTCTGAGGTAGTATTATAAGTTCCACCACAAATTGTAAGTTCCTAGGGAAGACTCAACATTATTGCCAAAGCTACCAAATAGATGACTGCTGTACTGTCTTCAAGCCACACCACATGCATGCCTGTTGGGGTTGTGATGGATTATTATTATTTTTGAATGAACTTTAACAATTATAATTACCATACCATATACTGAGTACTCATTAAGTTCCTGACACTGTTTCAAGCATTGTATATACGTTAAATATTTGAATGTTCACAACAAGACTATGAGTTAAGTATTATCTTTAAAGATAAGGAAACTGAGGCACAGAGAAGTTATATGATTTGCCCAAGGTGACCCAGATAATAAGTGGTAGACTCATGACAACCTGATTAGTAACTACCCTACGACATTGATTATATACTTACAATGACCCAGAAGATAATACTGAGGAAACAAAAACAGGCAATTTGGCTGTAACATACACATTCCTTATTTGAAGGGTTACCTATATGGAATGTCACTATGAAGTTTAATAATTCACAAATGTATAGTTCAGAAAGAAGCTCTTATATTAAAACAAACTAGCATAAGACATCCAATGTGTAAACTATGTAAAACTGCAGAAAATTTAAGGATTATTGCTACTTGGATGTCAAAAGTTTCAGTAATCTTTAAGAGAAATAAAATCAGTGAAATGACAGAAAATATGAAATACACATATCTGTCCCAGC
Organism: Phocoena sinus; assembly: GCF_008692025.1. NCBI lineage: Eukaryota > Metazoa > Chordata > Mammalia > Artiodactyla > Phocoenidae > Phocoena > Phocoena sinus. Next base: position 58,617,784 of record NC_045769.1, on the reverse strand, counting down.
ACACAGATCACTGGCAGACAAATAACTACAGACTGATATAGTCAACTAAATAAAACTTCTAAATAACGTCACTTACATTAATAATTCCTGGGCTTCCCGGGTGGCGCAGTGGTTGAGAGTCCGCCTGCCGATGCAGGGGACGCGGGTTCGTGCCTGGGTCCAGGAGGATCCCACATGCCGCGGAGCGGCTGGGCCCGTGAGCCATGGCCGCTGAGCCTGCGCATCCGGAGCCTGTGCTCCGCAACAGGAGAGGCCACAACGGTGAGAGGCCCGCGTACCGCGCAAAAAATAATAATAATAATTCCTAGCTAAGTAATCCTACTTTTTTTAATAAGTGCAACTCCAAAGTTGGTAAAATTATGACAAAGTTGATGCAGTAACATTCTGATGACAGTGTAAACTTGCTCAACTCTTTGGGGAGGCAAAAATTTGGCAACTGTAGAAACATTTATATCCTTTGACCTAGAATCTCATTTGAGATTGGTATCTACAGAAATAATTCAAAATAAAAGATCTATGCACAGAGACGCTTAATTCAATGTTAAAACAGGCAGAAACTGAAAGTTATTTTCCTGTTGGACCTTTAAAATTGAGGCAATTTTAGGAACTTCGCTGGTGGCACAGTGGTTAAGAATCTGCCTGCCAATGCACGGGACACGGGTTCAAGCCCTGGTCTGAGAAGATCTCACATGCCGGGGAGCAACTAATTCCATGTGTCACAACTACTGAGCCCACGTGCCACAACTACTGAAGCCCGCGCACCTAGAGCCCGTGCTCCGCAACAAGTGAAGCCACTTCAATGAGAAGCCCGTGCCCCGCGAAGAAGAGTAGCGCCCGCTCTCTCCAGCAACTAGAGAAAGCCCGCGTGCAGCAAGGAAGACCCAACGCAGCCAAAAATAAATAAATAAACAAACCAATAAAAAACAAACACCTATGTTCTAAATTACCACAATATTATAGTTTAAATAATTAAAAACTTAATGGCAGGAGCATTCTCTCAGAACAAGATCAAACATGTCTTAGGAAAGCAGCATACACAGCACTGTAAATCTGGAATATTCTTACAAACTATTTTACAAAGATTAGGATTCAATTATCAATGACCTTAAAGACCCATGAACTTTTTTGTTTCTTGATCTGAAGAAGGGCATCTCTATTTTTGAACACACTTTACAACGATGTTCCTACAGTTTTGAAAACAGTGTTTACAGTGGATTTTTCAAGTCACTGTAACAAATTTAAATTTAATTACAAAATATCATTGCTATTGCATTTGTCTTTCAGGGCACTTAACCCTACTGGGATGACTCTTTAACAAGCTTCTCACCTTCACAGTTTTCGTACAACAGACCAAGCATATAGGCTTTCCGATTATGCCTAGAAAAACTATTACTGACAGTGGTTATAAATTTCTTCAGATAGGACAAAAAACATGCTCAGAGGAACAGTTTTTGTTCTGATTTCAAATATTCACATTAAATTTATTTAGTTACTATCTCCAAAATTTTAAATTCCTAAGAAATTGTAACTTTCACATAATAATTTACAGATTAGTCAACAGGCCTAAGGTCCATCAGGAGTAACCCCTTTCACTCCATCATATTCACAATAGTTTTGCTCTTGGCCTGACCAGTTTTAAAACTCTTCATTAAACAAAGACAATTTTATACCACTTAAAGGCACAAAAATAGTCCCCATCTCTTCCGTCCTCTGCCTCCTTCTAGCGTCAGTTCAACCAGCGAACACAGAAAACACACTCTCGGCCCTGGTCCCCGGGATATCAATTTAAAAAAAGCACAGGTGATTTCCCTACAGAACGTTTGCAGTCCACCCAGGAAGGTTAAAAAAAAAAAAAAAAGGGGGGGGGTAAAATACCAGAATCAATCTGCACCCGCACCTCAGCCCCGCCCCATCTGAAAAAGTGGGGGGTGGCGGGAGTGTGAAGGGGCAGAAAGGACAGAAAAGGCCGAGACTTCCAGCTCCCAGGTTCTGCATACCATTTGTTCCATCAGCTCCCACCGCAGCCAGAGACCCTGACCCTGTTTTCTGCCGCGCCTCCTGATCCTCCCCCTCGCCACCATCACATACAGTTCCCAACCACTGAGTGGGGAGACCAGAGCCGGCCCTCTTCCTGTTCAACCCAAGGACTGAAGGGGGCTCTCCTTGCACCCTCGGCAAATCCGACGTGTGCCCCAGGGATCTCCAAACTGACCAGACAAGGGAACGATACAGCAGGGGGAGGGGTCTAAGAGGAGCCGTTATTCCTTTTTCCTCCTCGTCAGGAAAGCGCGCGAGCGGGGAGGGGCCGGAACAACAAATGCCAGTTACCTAACGGTCCGGCCTGTTCGGCCGGGCTCCCGAAGCCGACGCCGCGCGGGCCGCTAAAGCTGCAGCACAGCCACAGCCGCCCCGAGGGCTAGGCACTGGCAGGAGCGCCCGAGGTGATGGGAAGCGGGGGGTGGGGACTATGGTGAGCGACGTCGCCATGTTAGTGCCTTCTTTCTCTGTATCCCTACAGTCTCCAGTCCTGCGGCCCTCTCCTCATCACTACTCACCTTTCCAGGTCACTAGTTCATGCTTCTTTCGGTCGCTGGGGAGACCCGAGCTCAGCGGTGTTTACAAACCACCCCTGGAGGAAAGGACTGAACCGCACTTTAAAGGCCACGGGCTCCCACAGGCTTCCGTCCTCTCTCGCGAGATCTGACTGACAACCCTTCTCTCCGCCCCCCTCCCGACATCCCTCCTTTCTTCTCGCGCCCCTCCTCTCCACGCACACGCCCCTTCTTGCCTTCCTTCTGACAGAGCGCCTCCGGATCAGATGGTTCAGTCAGGCTTAAGGAAGGGGGCGGGAACCAAAGAATACTCGGGCGCTGGTTATTGGATACAGAACCCGAAGGGCGGGAAGCAGTTCTGGAGGGGGCGGGACCAGGGAGTTAGAAGAGTGGCGTCTCTGTACCCGGGAGCTGCGGAAGGCTGTGATTGGCAGCCGGCTGGAGGTGGGCGCGAGTGTAGGGCGCTGGAGCAGGTGGATGTTGAGGTCGCGTGAGGAGGTTGATGGTGTGCAGGCAGGAAAGGTGAACTCTGGGAAGGCTGCCGGTGGCGGGAGAGAAAGCAGGAGGAATCCTCTGAGCCCAGCTCCGGAAACCTGGTATTTCCGTTGCTGTCATTTCCCGGCCTTTGGTAGGGAGGAGTGTAAAGCGTAGGTAGGTTCGCACCGAAACTCACCTTCCGGCCGCACTGAAGCCTGAGAAGGACAGCTTCGGTTTAGAAGACGCGGAGTTTGCTGGAAATTACCCCCTAAGCCCTCTACGCGCCTGAAACGGGGAAGCAAGATGTCAGTTTCGAAATAAATGAAATAAGCCTTTACCATGAATGGCGTTTGTTCGAATTTTACTAAGCTGTAGCTGGAACTGATTCCTCTGGCTCTTAGCGCCCAGTACAGTGTATGATGTTAGCATATAATTATGTTCTAAGTAACTTACTAAAAGGAAATACAGTGCCTTCCACTATATCTCCCTAACTTAAAATAGTGCAAGAGGAAAATCCTCCATATTATGGTGTATCCTATTTTATCAATTTTCCTTTACTTAGCAGTTATAGATAAAAATATATCAATTTTAGTAGAGATAATTCCAAACCTTTAAAACATCAACAACTCCGTATTAACACTTGAGAGGACCAAAGGACACCAAATTAATACGGCGTAGAAATAGCACTCTTTCCATAATACTGTCCTACTGCTTATAGGCCGATGCAATGCCTAGGAAATAACTGTCAAGCTTTGAAAGTAGCTGTTTAAAAAGAAGGCGGGGCGGGGGAGCTAATCATTTGATTAACATAAAGGACAAAAAAGACCGTATTTATTGCTCTTCAGTTGACACAGATACATTCCTACAAACAAAGAGAAGTGCTGAAAATATTTCTTAATGTTGTTCTATGATTCTCTTTACAACTTAAATGTTTCGACTGTTAAAGGTAGGGATATTGATTGTTCAATAAATACACCCTAGCACCCTTGAAAAGTATGATGGGGACCCTGCGAAAATTTGCATTAATTATTTATTTAAAAAGCACGTTTTTTCCGGGGCCTTGTTTTCCACTTACTAAGTGATGATTTCTAGTCTATAGCAAAATTATGTATTAAGTTTACATATGAACATTAACTGCACTCAAACATTATCTCCAAACTCAAATGAAACTGAAATTGTTGTTAGATTGTGGGGCATAGTATTTGAGAGTTAATGAACCTACAGTTCAATAATGGTACCTGCCATAAAAGTGACATTGTAATGGCACTGGACCTTTTAGCTGGTTTCTGGCCTCTATACATGTATGTGAGCCAACTCACTCCTCTTTTAAAACTAATTTCATTACTCAAGAGACCTGAAAGAAGCCAAATTGACACTGTTTATGTCTCCAGTTAAAAGTACCATCTCTACATAACATTAGTAACATTGTAGTAGTGTTAGTGTAGTGTAGCACTGATTATTAAAACCTCAGCAGTTCAGATTACTGATGATGAACATGGTGATGGACAAAATGTGTGACTGACAGATCACAGATTGCTCGGTCTAGAATATATTCACTAAAATGTGCACAAATGAGTTATAAATGTTATGGCATTTCAAAGTAGATAGCCTTTTTTTTTTTTTTTTTGCGGTACGCGGGCCTCTCACTGTTGTGGCCTCTCCCGTTGCAGAGCACAGGCTCCGGATGCGCAGGCTCAGCGGCCATGGCTCACGGGCCCAGCCGCTCCGCGGCATGTGGGATCTTCCCGGACCGGGACACGAACCCGTGTCCCCTGCATCGGCGGGCGGACTCTCAACCACTGCGCCACCAGGGAAGCCCTCTCTCTTCAAAATTTAAGCTCCTGGGCTTCCCTGGTGGCGCAGTGGTTGAGAGTCCGCCTACCGATGCGGGGGACACGGGTTCGTGCCCCGGTCTGGGAGGATCCCACATGCCGCGGAGCGGCTGGGCCCGTGAGCCATGGCCGCTGAGCCTGCGCGTCCGGAGCCTGTCCTCCGCAACGGGAGAGGCCACAGCAGTGAGAGGCCCGCGTAACGCATAAAAAAAAAAAAAAAAAAAAAAAAATTTAAGCTCCTTTGAGAAAGAAGCTCTAAGTTACAAAACATATAAGAGGAGATAGAGTACTTAAATCATTTGGGAGAAAGAAGTACAGATTCTTGCCAAGAACTTGTGCCAATTTTTAGAGATTATCAACAGATTGATAGCCGAAAGGATATGACCTAGGGAGACAATTTACAAAATTGACATTTCTATTGATTTGTAAGTGAGATGTGTATTGCAGCCTGTTTTCTCACTGACAGATTAGACCAGTGGTTCTCAAACTTTTTGACTTTGGGACCCTACACCTGATAACAACATCTTAACATAAGTAACACTTTGGGGAAAAATAATTATATTTTCTAAAACAAAAATAGAAGAATGACATTGTTTTCATGTTTGCAAATCGTTATGTCATGGCTTAGTAGAAGATAGTTGCATTATTGTATCTGCTTCTGCATTTGATCTGCTGCAATATGTTTTGGTTGAAGTGTATGATGAAAATCTAGCCTCACAGAACTATGTAAATGGAAAAGGGAGGACCTCATGAACTCCCTGAAAGGCTCTTGGGGCCCTCAGAATTCTCAGACCACACTTTAAGAATCACTGGATTAGCAGTACATTGCAATAGGGAGGAGGAAACAAGTCTTCCAATGAACCAGTTGACAGCTTTTTGAAAGATAAGGAGTCTGAGTCATGACATGCCGGGAATCATAGTATTCTGGTAGTACTTCTTTGAGAAGCACTGTAAACTTTGAATTTTATGTATATACAGATCACCTGGGTTCCTTGTTAAAATTCAGATTCTGATTCAAAAGATCTGATGCGAGGCTACAGAACCTATAGTTCTAACAAGCTCCCAGGTGATGCCAATGGTGCTGATCCATGGACATCACTTTGAGTAGCAATGCTGTAGTAAATTATGATATACACATCACCAGAAAACCTACAGAATGCACAAGTAAGCTTGCGTGTGTGTGTGTGTGTGTGTGTGTGTGTGTGTGTGAGGGAAGTGTAGGATAGGGATAGGTGGAGGAAAGAGAGAAGTATAAATAAATGCATGCTATCTACCAATACTTTTTTAAAAACTATTTAAAAGATGCTATCGTTTTTTATAAATCCTGTATTATGACAATTTTCACTACTACTTGTCAACCAGCAAAGCAAACTAAGGCATAATGTTGCTATGTTTGTTGAGGCAGAGGAGAAGGGTATTAGATCTGAAAAAAAAATAATTTTTCCCCCTAATAATGTAAAGGATTGGGCAAGTAATTGATGAACTATGTGTTAGAATCTTAAGTCCATTTCATTAGCGACAGCATGAAATTATGCAATTTATATATGCTCAGCATGTAGAGAATTCAACAACTCATTTATAATTTCATGTGTAGAAATATTTTAAAAGGCTTTGCAGAGGATAGTACGGCAACAATACAAACTTTTCCTTACTTAACATGCAAAACAAACCATATTGGCTAAAATTATCAAACACAATTTTACGGTACGCGGGACTCTCACTGTTGTGGCCTCTCCCGTTGCAGAGCACAGGCTCCGGACGCGCAGGCTCAGTGGCCATGGCTCACGGGCCCAGCCGCTCCATGGCATGTGGGATCTTCCTGGACCAGGGCATGAACCTGTGTCCCCTGCATCAGCAGGGAGACTCTTAACCACCGCGCCACCAGGGAAGCCTATCAAACAGACTTTAAAACTTGCAGTAGAAGCATGAGATAGTTTATTTGGTTATTAAATGTTATTTCTCATTTCTCTACAATCTTTCCTTAAACTTAACTTCAAGGACATTAATTTCTACCCAACTTTAGCCGCTTAACAACTTGACCACAAAATTTGGTCATTCCTTGGACCTACCTTACTTCTAAGATCTGAACTCTGAAATTTAAAAAATTTGTCTAATTTTTGGTGCTTACTGAAATGGATCTTCAACCTTATTGCAACCTCTGAGCCCTTGATCCCCCCTCTTTTAAAAAAATTTTGATAAAATACACACAAAATTTACCATCTTAACCATTTTAAGTGTACATTTCAGTCATATTATAAATATATTCATAATGTTGTACAACCATCACCACCATCCATCTCCATAACTCTTCTCATCTAGTAAACTAAAACTCTATACCCATTAAACTATAGCTGCCCGTCCCCCTCATTTCCCCCACCTCAGCCCCTAGCGACCACAATTCTACCTTTTGTCTCCATGATTTTGACTACTCTAAGTACCTCATATAAGTGAAAACATATGGTGTTTGTCTTTTTGTGACAGGCTTATTTCACTTAGCATAATGTTCTCAGGGTTCATCCGCAGTGTAGCATGTGTCAGAATTTCCTTCTTTTTAAGGCTGAAAAATATTCCACTGTATGTATATACCACATTTTGTTTATCCATTCATCCATCGATGACACTGGGGGTGCCATTTTAGCTACTGTGAACAACATTGCTATGACTATGGGCGTACAAGTATCTCTTCAAGACCTTGCTTTCGATTCTTTTGAGTATATACCCAGAAGTGCAATTGCTGGGTCATATGGTAATTCTATTTCTAATTTTTTGAGGAACACCATACTGTTTTCTACAGCAGCCATACCATTTTACATTCCTACTTACTGTGCACAGGGGTTCCATTTTCTCCATATCAATGCCAACATTTGTTATCTTCCATTTTTCTTTGATAGTAGCTATTCTAGTGGGTGCTTGGTGGTATCTCATTGTAGTTTTGATTTGCATTTCCCAATTGATTAGAGATGTTGAGCATCTTTTCATGTGCTTGTTAGCCATTTGACTATCTTTTTTTTGGAGAAATGTCTATTCAAGTCCTTTGGTCATTTTTAAATTGGGTTTTTTTGTTGTTGTTGAGTTTCAGGAGTACTCTATATGTCTGGATATTAATCCCTTATCAGATATATGACAAATATTTTCTCCCATTCTGTGGATTGCCTTTTTACTCTGTTGATGGTTTTCTTATTGCACAAATTTTTAAAAATTTTCATGATGTCCAATTTATCTATTTTTTTCTTTTGTTGCCTGTGCCTTTGGTGTCATATTCAAGAAATCATTGCCAAATCCAATGTCCTGCAAACTCTGCCCTGTTTTCTTCCAAGGGTTTTATAATTTTAGGTCTTACATTTAAGTCTTTAATCCACTTTGAGTTAACTTTTGTATAGTGTTAAATAAGGGTCCAGCTTTTTTCTTTTGCATGTGGATAGCCAGTTTTCCCAGTATCATTTGCTGAAAAGACTGTCCTTTCTCCATTGAATGGTCTTAGCATTTTTGTCAAAAATTATTTTACAAAAAAATATTACTCAGCCATAAAAAAGCATGAAATATTGCCTTTTGTAGCAACATTGATGGACCTAGAGAATATTATACGTAGTGAAGTCAGACAGAGAAAGACAAATGCTATATGATATCACCTATATGTGGAATCTAAAAAACAATACAAATGAATCTACATACAAAACAGAAACAGACTCACACAGAAAACAAACTTATGGTTACCAAAGGGGAGAGGGAGGGAAGAAGGGACAAATTAGGAGTATGGGATTAACAGATACAAATTACTGAACATAAAACTAAAACTGATAAGCAACAAGGATTTACTGTATAGCACATGGAATTATATTCAATACCTTATAATAACCTATAATGGAATATAATCTGAAAAAAATAATTGAATCACTTTGCCGTACACCTGAAACTAACACAATATTGTAAATCAACTATCCTATACCAAAAAATAAGACGAGTAAAAATATTATTTGGCCATATATGCAAGGGTTTATTTCTGGGCTCTCTATTCTATTCCATTGGTCTATTATGTCTATCTTTATGCCAGCACCACACAGCTTTGATTACTGTAGTTTTTGTAAGTTTTGAAATCAGAAAGTTCATACTTTTCTTTTTTTGACTTTCTCCACATCTTCCTTTAGTTCTATGATCATCTTTAAGACAGTTGTTTAAAAGTTTTTGCCTAGTAGATCTGCCATCAGGTCTTTTTCAGGGGCATATTCTGTTGATCTTTTTTTCCTTTTAACGAACCACACTTTCCTGTTTCTTTGAATATTTTGTGATATTTTTTGTTGAAAACTGGACATTTGAATCTAATAATGTGGGATCTCTGGAAATCAGATTCTCCTCCTTCCCCAAGATTTGCGCTTTTTATTATTTTTATTTATTGTTGTAGGCTGTCTCTGTGCCAAGGATCAACCTGATGTATAAACATAAGGTCTTCTCAGGTCTTTTCTGAGTCCATGACTTCCCTTGGGCACAAGTGGTCACTGTCCTTACTCCAGCTCTGCACTTCTTTTATTCACATGTACTCCATATCATATACCATACCCTTCCCCTTTTCAAGCCCACAAGTCTCTCTTCAGGAGTATGCTTCAATCTTGTATTAGAATTCTATAACAAAAAAAACACAACATACCAACTTCCCCCAAATCAACTTTTTCCTTGTCATCCCTAAGATAATCATACTAAAAATCAAAGCATGGACTTTGGAATCAAAGACGACCTGAATTTGGATCCTGACTTTGCCCCTTAATGGCTATGTAATTTGGGGAACTGTTTAACTCCTCTGAGCCTTTTTACTCTACATCTTGGAAACCAATCCCAATTTTGCATGGTTGTCATAAAAGTTAAATGACATAGTATACGAAGTCCCTAGGATAGGGAATGGCACTTATTTGATGCACATACCCTCTCCTCCTCCAACTGGTTCCCATCAAATCCTACTGATACAACTTTTGTAGACTCTTTTAAAAAAAATACTCATTGCCGCCATCCTAGACTGGACCCTCGTTGCCTCTCACCAAAGCTACTATAGCAACCACTGACCATTCCTGGCTCCGGTCTATCCTACACTGTTCTTGTATTAAACTTCCTTGGCTCTGGACCTTCAATGGCTGGCTGTGGTCAAATGAATAAAACCCACACTTTTACATCTGACAAATTACATAATTTGGCCCCAGTTTACCTTTGCAGCCTTATCTTACACTATTTCCCTTCCATACCCAGGTTGCTTCTCCCGAACCTTACCACATGCTTTCACTAGCTAAGATACCCTCTTATTCTGGCCTTTCTTCATTCCACCAGTTCAAGGTTTATATTAATTTGTAGAAAAATAACTCTTCTTCATGTGATTCCATTGTTAGAAAACTCTTTCTACTCCCCTGAACATCTTAGTACTTCCTGCCACTCTTCTGGAACTCACCATTCTACTTTGAGTTTTAGCTATTTCCATACATGTCTAGTGTTTGGGGCTAGATGACAAGTTTTTCTTTAGTTCAAACATACTCAAATCTGTATTTTGGGTTAATCCCAAAGGCATTAAAAATACCACATTCCTGCAATGAAGAAAGGTAACAACATGTTACCAAATAAGAAGTATGCCTGGAAATCTGAAATACCTTTAGGTATTCTAAATAAATAGATGAATTAGCACTCTACCACTCTTGGGTGCTCTTGTCTCTTGGAGTTTTTAAACAGGCCAAACTTATCAACATGAAAAACTCATTTGGTCTTCAATGCAAAAATATCTTTATTGGCCTCTGTTCAGAAACTAAGAAGTTAGTGAAAAGCATACACCTTTAATATTTGCTTATAAGGCTGGTAGTACTTGCTGCAAAAATGGCATACAATAAACATTTCTGCTGTCAAATAGATGTATTCTAGTGATGTACTTTCAATGTCAGAAACTTGTTACTCCAAGTAAGGTAAGATCGCCTGTGGTTATACTTCTAAGTTATACTGATTTTCTAAAGAATTTTTTTTTCCTCAGTACCTTGGAAGCCAGGCAGCCACAGCACAATTTCCTTTTCATTCTCAGGGGATTTCCTCAGCTAAGGGCATGTCTTATAAGAAACCTGTTCCAGAATCAATGTTTCAGGCCTCTTTAAACACCAAACCAGCAGTAAGAGCAGGTTTTTTGTTTGTTTGGCCTAAAATGAACTTCTACCAGAGGACTGGTTAATCTAAGTATTTCCCTAGACTTAAAAAATTTCATGATTTTACACTGTGGACTTTGTGTTAATTGTACAGTACTTCTTTGTAAATTGTAGTAAGATATGTATTTTCTTTTAACCATTTTAAAGTGTACAATTCAGTGGCATTCAGTACATTCATAATGTTGTACAACCATCACCAGAACACCGGTTACCCCAAAAGGACCTCCCACACCTATTAAGCAGTTACTTCCCAATCTCTACTCCCACTAGCCTTTAGTAACCACTAATCTACTGTCTCTATGGACTTTTTGGTTTTTGGTGGCACTGTGCAGCTTGTGGGATTTTAGTTTCCCAACCAGGGATTGAACCTGGGTTCTCGGTGGTGAGAGCGCAGAGTCCTAACCACTGGACCACCAAGGAATTCCCCTGTCTCTACAGATTTGTGTACTCTGAATATTTCATGTAAATATTCAGCCTATTGTGCTTGGCTTCTTTCACTTAGCCAAGTGAAAGCACTTTCACTTTCATGTTTTCAAGGTTCACTCATGTTGTAACGCTCATCAGTACCTCATTCTTTTCTATGGCTGAATAATATTCCATTATATGGATATACCACATTTTATCATCAGTTTATCCAAACATCAATTTGGTTGTCTCTACCTTTTAGCTATTGTGAATAGTGCTGCTATGAACATCTGTATATAGTTTTTGTTGAATGCCTATAATTCTTTTGGGTATATACCAAGCTATGGAATTGCTAGGTCATATAATACATGTAATACTTCTTTACATTGCTAAATTCAAATACTGAGTAGTACTATTTAAGAAAAAGGTGAAGGTTCCAGGAAATTATGTAACATAGACTAGGTGATTAACCAACCAGAAAGTGGTAGTAGCTCTAGCTCTTTAGTGTTTTTGACACTTTATAGAGAGTGGGAAGGATACAGATAAGTTAGTGATCCTCAAATAATGTGCTCAAAAATTACCTGAGAAACCTTTTTAAAAATGCAGATGGCTGAGTTTCAAGGCCAAAGACTCTAATTCAGTAGGTCTGGAGCGTAGGGATTTGTACTTTAGACATCCTAGGTGATTCTGATGGAGATGGGTCTTCCCACTGCACTTTGACAAACCCTTGTAGCTGACGGCTCTTAACTGAAATCAAATTAGGCAGAAGGGATTAAAGGAATAAAATGAAGCTTTCCAACTGTCAGCCTAACCTTTTATAGAAACCCTGAAACTGTGATGACAAATAATGTAATGGTACAATATATTTGCTAGGGGGAAAGCTCAGTCTTCCTATAGTAGCACCCCTTTTTTCATTTTAATAGGCAAAATTTGACCAATAAGCAACACGCAGTATTAGAAACAGAATACTATTGAACCAATTGTCATTCTCAAGACTCCTATTATAAACATTTGTTGGTATCAAAGATGAGCAATGCTTTAGCAACTTTTGGCTTTAAATTTAAATTCAGTTTACTTTTTGATATTTGGTTTTTAATGAGAGCCTTGTTTAAGCAAGAAACTAGCTGCTAGTTAGATTGAGTTTCTTTTTAGAAGACAGGTAAGATTCACTATAGACACACAACTACCTAACGTGAGACCTACTGAAAAGTAAAAATCACCTCCCTAATCCCAACACCCATTTAATAAGGCTTCAATTCCTAAAAACCCGACGTGATTTATTTTTAGATCCAGCTGTGTTAAGACCAGCCAGGTTAGTCCTGGAAGGTGATTCTGCTTCCAAGTATTGTAATTCACGTTATTAGCCCTTAAAAACACAAAACCATCTTGAGCAATTAATATCTTGATTTAATTAATCATATTTCATAGAAGCTCAAACCACTCAAACATTTCCCCTTTACATGAATAAACAAAAGCCCTATAATTTACAATGTTCAGAACACTATATAAAAGAATTCCCATAAAAATTACATTAGGATCTTTTCCATCACCAGGGCAACTGCAGTAGTTTCCTCTGACTTGTACAGCCTCTGCCTGAATACATGTTCTTCTTTGTGATGATCTAAACTTAAATTAGGTAAGTACAAATCACAGCAAAAATTAAAGTTTTCATCTTTAATGACTTTGGAAATAACGTACATTTTCATGACACCAATGCTACAGTTTTTGGAGTTACAGTAAGATACACAGAATTACATCCGTAATTAACATGAATGCCAACATTTCAAGCAGTAATTTCTGTTACATGGCAAACAAAATCAAGAAAGCAACCATCAAACAAAAGAGACCCATAGCTTCAGACAAGGCAAATCCCAGGATAGCATATGAGAACAGCTGCTGTTTCAGCGAAGGGTTTCTAAAAGAGACAACACATATCATTGTTACTTTGAAATATAATTTGTATTTTAACATGGTTGGTAAATGTTAAAGAACCAGATTACGAGCGTGAGGATCTTTGTAAATTGGAAAGGACCGGAACAGTGTTTTGCCTAGTTCTCTTTTGGTTCTGCCTTTGACATTCCTTTCTCCTCATTCCTAATCATATGGGGAAAGGGAGGCACTGTCTCTCTATATCAATGTAAGTGGTTAGTCTTCATCCATTTTGAGGGATTCTGACATTCTTCTTATCCCCGTGAAAGTTTGTTCTATACTTTTTAAGATTTATTAGTTTAAAAATAAGGTCTTAAATAATAAAACGGAAGCTGATGTTTTTAAAGCATAAGCTCTCTTAATTATATTCCCACTACAACTTAAAAATTAAAGAGTGCAGACTCTGAAGTCAAAGTGAGTTAAAATTTATTTTCTGACACTGGCTTTGACTTTGGGCAAGCCGTATAACCTCTGTGTCTCTAGTCCTTCACAGGTAAACCAGTGTTTCTCCAAGGCGTGTTGGGAGCAGTGAGATAACTGCATGCAAAGACCTCAAAATATAATGCAAGACACAGACAGGCACTTAATACAAAGTAGCTATGATGATTTCACTAGTTTCCTAAGTTTCCAATTATTTCAAGCATGTTTTTAAACTAGTTTATTCGGCAACAGGAATTACCTGGCGTAACCAATGATGAGGCTGCCGAAGACTGTGCCAATACCAGCACCAGAACCAGCCACTCCTACTGTTGCAGCACCTGCACCTATAAATTTGGCTGCAGTATCAATGTCTCTGCTGACTGCACTGGTCTGGAACTCCCTTTGGATTAACTGAGACACACCATTCTGGGCCCCATTAAATACCGTAGAGCTCTAGAGAACAGGAAATAAAGGCAAAGGTCAAATCAGCAATCACAGTTAGCTATTTTAATTACCGTACTGTCAAAATGATAACCACTTCTCTATTTTTGTAGCTGAGTTTGAATAGGTGGTGTGGCACAACAGAAAAATCTGGGGCTTAGAATAATTCCCATCTTGCAGAATAGGAACAGCAATATCACACTGCATAAGGTTTTTGAAAATTAAGAAACGGTGTACGTGCATATGCTTTTATTTTAAATAAATTAATTAATTTTTGGCTGCATTGGGTCTTCACTGCTGCACTTGGGCTTTCTCTAGTTGTGGCGAGCAGGGGCTACTCTTCGTTGCAGTGAGCGGGCTTCTCATTGCAGTGGCTTCTCTTGTTGCAGAGCACGGGCTCTAGGTGCGCAGGCTTCAGTAGTTGTGGCATGTGGGCTCAGTAGTTATGGCTCGCGGGCTCTAGAGCACAGGCTCAGTAGTTGTGATGTACGGGCTTAGTTGCTCCACGGCATGTGGGATCTTCCTGGACCACGGCTCGAACCCATAACCCCTGCATTGGCAGGCAGATTCTTAACCACTGCGCCACCAGGGAAGCCCTGCATATGCTTTTTAATAGAGTAGCTGTTCAGTAACTGTTGCTATCATAATCTTAAATACAGGCAACTCAAAACCATATACTTAAGTATATATACTGACTATGTTTCTTAGCCAATTCAGGTGGATAAGTTTTGGATACAGAAGTTTCTTTCATTGGCTCATTCTCTGCAAATTTTTTGGATGAAAGGGTGGAAAGGACCCTCTCAGACCACTCATTAATGAGGTTTTTCCCCTTCACTTTAATCGAAACCATAAGGCTTATTTGGTAGTGTTACTTAATTTTTATTATTACTACATTTACCTCTCCAGTCCTAGCCTCTGGTCGAGATAACACTGATGCAGAAATTGGTCTGTATGCAACTCTGGATCCAGCTCGGATCTGTTAATGAAAAAAGATTCCATGTATTAAGTAAAAATACAGATAAAACTTCAATGACCCTTCTTGCACCAATGAATTCTAAAAAGGCAAGCTGCAAAAATGAGTAAGAAGAATTATGACTTTCCTCTATTGATTCTTATCTTGTCTGTTTGGTCATTTTTCAAGGCACAAAGCAATTTTAATAAAATTGTTAACGCAATTTTAAAGCTTGCTTCATAATGTATTTGTGATATCCTGAACAAAACTTCTAAGAACAATTAGTTAAAAAGAATAAGTATTGCTTTTAAAATTTTAATTATTGTAGCACCACAATTCAGATCAGAAAACCAGCAATAAAGACCTCACATTCTTTGGTTAAGTTTAAGTGGATCAACAAGTAGGTACAACAGCACTATAAACAGCGTGTCATTTTAAATAGCCCATTAGTTAACATGAGCTCCCGCTATTTCTAGGATATTCTTATATGTCGATTAATCATAGAATTAAAAAGCAGCTTAAGCAATTCCACATCAGTGGAAGAACAATAGTTGAAATACTCTGACCATAAGGACACGTTCCAGTCCACCTTCTCCGCCCTTGAGTGTCCACTAAATTAAGGTCACAGAAAACCCCTTCAGAACCAAGACCTGATTCTCTAAGACAAACCCCCGAGATCTTCACTTCATCAAGTGTCCAAAATGGTTTTGGAAATAACATCCCAGAAGCAGGAGGGGAGATTTTCGGGTCCTGCACCAGCCGCCTCCGCCCACACAGGGTGAGGAAAGTCCCTCCCTCTGCAGCAGCGAGACTGACCTACAGATCAGCAAGTGAGAGTGCAGCCGCGACGCTAGGCCTCAGGGGCCCCCTCCACCCTCCACTGCACCCCAACCGTCGCGAGGCCGCGATCCAACAGGGTGTCGGAGGAGGTGGGGTGGGGGGCCGCTCCGGAACGAGGGGCAAGAAGGGTTTGACCTACACCGAGCTGGGCCTGACAGCTAGGCCTTCGGCGTTTCTCCACCCCGCGAGTGGAGGGGAGGAGCGGAATGAGAAGCCCCAGGAAGAGGAGGAAAGGGAGAAAAGGACACAGAGGTTATGGGGCTAGGGAAAGCTGTCCCGAGAGGGCGGTGTGTCCTGCCCCGAGGTGACCCGTTCAACAACGTGGACGCCCAGGCCAAGTGGTCGGGGCCTCGAGCCCCCGGCCCAGCCTGGGCTACGCACCAGAGCTGGGGTGCAGGCGAGCTTGGCGCAGGCGAACATCTTGCACTCTTCGGGGCGGCGCGGCTGGAGGACTTGGGTGACAAACGACTAGGGCTCCTCTCCCGCTTCCTCTCTGCGGAGGCAAAGAGGCTTAAGGTCAAGTGCCCTCCGAGGGCCCGTCCTTCCACCCAGGTCCCGCGGGCTCCCGTGCACGCGGTCAGCTCGGGTCCCGCGCCAAGCGAGGCGACAGCAGAATGAATGGGTCCCTCCTGGGCGCGGCTCCACCTCGGCCACGTCCGGCTCCCGCACCCTACGCTTACCTTCCCGGGAGGTGGCAGCGGCCGAGTCAGCAGAGGTCGAAGGAATGGGGCTGGATGCGCAGGCGCGGTCCGGCTCTTATCCGCGCCGCGGCACCCGGATGCAGAAGGCGGGGAATCGGGTACAGCTGGGAAGACGCTCAAGGTCACCGTGTAACAACTTTATTGGTAACCAGTCGGGAAAGGCAGCGACAGCCGCCCGGAGACGGACTGAGGAGCAGAGGGTGGCGGAGAGACAAGAAGAAGAAATAAAGACCAGCCCAGGCAGAGAGAACCGAACAAGTTGTTTCGCCTTTGATCTAGGCTGGTCGGAGGATAGTGGGACTTTGTCTTTCAGTTGATGAGATTTGGCCTTTTATCAGTTCCTAGGTCCCTTTCATAGAGGAGCTCCCTTCCTGGTCATTCTCCTCTGTGAAATGGGACTCAATGTGGGGAAACGGTTCATTCTCTGCTTGGCAGAAGCAGTTAGGGTTCCCAGCAAAGTGAAAATACATTTCTTTAAAGGAATCTGGAAAAGGTTCCAGAGTCTGGAATAATCTTTTGGGTGAAAGTGGGCCTGACCTACTGGGACAAAGGAATAAGCAAATGAATAGATCTAAGAGCTTCGTGACTTGGGCACAAAATTGCCTCTTGGTAAAGTGAAGCAGGTCGGTTTTTCAATCCCAGCCCCATGGTTGGGAGAATTAAGGGATTGTAAATGTTTTTTCATGTAGAGCCAGGGACTAAAGAAAGTCTGAGTTTTTTCAAAACTGACCCAACTTTAACACCTGTTTTTGGTAACTTTGGACTTCAGATGAATACAGAAATATCTCAGAAAAATGGCTCTTTCTGGACTTCTGTTAAGTCCTTGAATTCTGTAAATCTGACTTAATAGTTCTAACAAGTGGCTATCAGAGGTGATACAAGTCAACATAAAAGAATAAATATCTAGTGTGCCCAGATGATGGGATGGCTGGGGACTGAAATCCTACCCACTTGGTCTACAGCCCTGGTACAACATGGACCCAGAGGATCACTTCTTTTTCTAGTTGGCACAAAGGTGCAGTATCACCTAGCAGTAATCCTGGGGAGAAGCCCTCAGAACTAAAATTTGAAGAGTGAATAAGAGTTTGTCACTGATCTAACTTCACAGAAAAATGCTTCAAAATCACACACGAGCTAATCATTTTAGTTTCAATCTCTTTTTAAAAATTAATTACTTTTTATTTTTGGCTGTGTCAGGTCTTAGTTGCAGCACGCGAGATCTTCGTTGCAGCACGCAGGCTTCTCTCCAGTTGCAGCGTGCTGGCTCTCTAATTGAGGCGTGTGGGCTTAGTTGCCCCGTGACATGTGGGATCTTCCCGGACCTGGGATTAAACCCATATCCCCTGCATTGGAAGGCGGATTCTTAACCACTGGACCACCAGGGAAGTCCCCAGGTTCAATCTTTAGCCCATAAAAGAGATAATGCATACGTGCAGTTCAAAGAGAAATTATTAGTGTATTTTCTCAAGTACTCAGTTCTTGCCTGAAGTATGTGGTAAGATGTCCTGTGATGCTTAAAGTAGAATAAACAATAATGCTCTGTATTAGTCAGAGTTCTCCAGAGAAACAGAACCAGCTGGAAGAAAAACTGACCTCCCTCAGTAGGATCCTACAGGTTCTGCTTCTGTGGAGAACCCTGAGTAGTACAGAGCACTATTGTTTATATATAGAGAGAGAGACAGACAGACTGACAGGATAACCATGAGGAATGGGCTTATGTGGTTATAGAAGCTGAGAAGTCCCATGAGCTGATGTCTCCAAGCTGGAGACTCAGGAAAGCTGGTGGTAAAATTCAATTGGAATCTGAAGGCCTGAGGACCAAAGAGGCCAGTGATATAAATCCCAGTCTGAGAAGATAAGATGGAATGTCCCATACCAAAGCCAGACAAAGATGTCACAAAAAAAGAAAACTACAGGCCAATATCACTGATGAACATAGATGCAAAAATCCTCAACAAAATACTAGCAAACAGAATCCAACAGCACCTTAAAAGGATCATACACCATGATCAAGTGGGGTTTATCTCAGGAATGCAAGGATTCTTCAATATATGCAAGTCAATCAATGTGATACACCATATTAACAAACTGAAGAATAAAAACCATATGATCATCTCAATAGATGCAGAAATAGCTTTCAACAAAATTCAACACCGATTTATGATAAAAACTCTCCAGAAAGTGGGCATAGAGGGAACCTACCTCAACATAATAAAGGCAATAT
Organism: Phocoena sinus; assembly: GCF_008692025.1. Lineage (NCBI taxonomy): Eukaryota > Metazoa > Chordata > Mammalia > Artiodactyla > Phocoenidae > Phocoena > Phocoena sinus. The sequence goes on along the minus strand of NC_045769.1, from coordinate 58,598,850 downwards.
ACGACAAATCCACAGCAAACATCATCCTCAATGGTGAAAAACTGAAAGCATTTCCTCTAAGATCAGGAACAAGACAAGGATGTCCACTCTCACCACTATTATTCAACATAGTTTTGGAAGTCCTAGCCACAGCAATCAGAGAAGAAAAAGGAATCCAAATTGGAAAAGAAGAAGTAAAGCTGTCACTGTTTGCAGATGACATGATACTATACATAGAGAATCCTAAAGTTGCTACCAGAAAACTACTAGAGCTAGTCAATGAATTTGGTAAAGTAGCAGGATACAAAATTAACGCACAGAAATCTCTTGCATTCCTATACACTAATGATGAAAAATCTGAAAGAGAAATTAAGGAAATACTCCCATTTGCCACTGCAACAAAAAGAATAAAATATCTAGGAATAAACCTACCTAAGGAGACAAAAGACCTGTATGCAGAAAACTGTAAGACACTGATGAAAGAAATTAAAGACGACACAAACAGATGGAGAGATATACCATGTACTTGGATTGGAAGAATCAACATTGTGAAAATGACTATACTACCCAAAGCAATCTACAGATTCAATGCAATCCCTATCAAACTACCAATGGCATTTTTCACAGAACTAGAACAAAAAATTTCACAATTTGTATGGAAACACAAAAGACCATGAATAGCCAAAGCAATCTTGAGAAAGAAAAACAAAGCTGGGGGAATCAGACTCCCAGACTTCAGACTATATTACAAAGCTACAGTAATCAAGACAGTATGGTATTGGCACAAAAACGGAAATATAGATCAATGGCACAGGATAGAAAGCCTAGAGATAAACCATAGGAACTATAGGAATAGCTACTACCTTTGGCTGAGGAAGAGTGAATAGTAACGAAAAACTTAGAAATTTAGAGGAGAGGACATGGCTGTCACAGGAACTTGAAGTTCACTTGTGGTGAAGAAACTTGCTGAAGGCACGGGCCACAAGTGAACCATGAGGATTGCCGAGGTGAACACAAACCAGGCCTCTGCTGCAAGCCAATCCACCTGAAGAAGAAAGGAAAGTCCTTCCTCCTCTTCTGGCCTCACAGTGTCTTTCCAGTGCCCTCTATTGGCGAAGCCTAACATTTTGCCAGTTGTCATAGCAGAAATGCCTATTGGGTCCAGTTGTAGAATAGAAACAAGGCATAGAAAGATGGATTTCTAGTGGAGAAGTCATAAATTACTAACTAGCACAGATGGTAAGATTCTCAAGGGCAGGGATTAGGTCTAATTTGTATTTATGTCTTCCACAGCACCTAATGTAGAGTATTAAACATAGTAGTCACTCAGTAAAGTTTGCTCAGTAATAAATAGGGTACTTAGTATATTCGAAGTAATTTGCAGAAACTTTATTATTCTCTTTTAACTAAAATTTTAGGCTGTTGGGAAAAATTGAAATGACCTCTAGAATTTCTTTGTCTTGCTCATACTGCAAAATTCAAACTTAGAGAACTTGAGGAACGTATTTTTGCTTTGTGGCATGAATTTGTTCAAACAAACATTTTTTCTGTGCCTAAGAAGGATTCTGTGTGTATATTCTCATGTGCCTAAAGAATTCATTAAAAAACAAAACAATAAAGCCCTTTATTGACCTATTATATGATACAATAGAGTATTGGCAGGAATGGGACATCAGCTGAAGCATAATAGGCCCTGGGCTGGGTTGTGAGGTAGGCAAGGTCTGTCTGTGGTCAACCTTTCACTTCTTTTCTCAATGCCTTTGGTCCATCCTTCGGCAACTTACTCTCTCTGCCGGCACCTCGTACCTTCTTGGTGTCTCCTGGCTATGTTAGGCTCTCCATGGTGGCACCTACTGAAGCCATCTCTTTCCAGGCAGTGTCCAGCTTCTGAACTCTTACCCATGTAAAATCTAACTTATTGCTTGCTTCAGCAGTGCATATACCAAAATTATAATGATACAGAGAAGACTAACATGGCACCTGTGCAAGGATGACACTCAAATTTATCACGTATTCCATGTTTTAATAATTTGCTACCATTTCCCTCACAGGTGGGGAGGGATGTGAATGCATCTAAGAAAGGGAGAGAATTACAAATGCATTTCCTGTGTTTAAAAAATAGAAGGTTCATCGATGGTTACCTATGGTGGAAGGAATAGATTAGAACAAGAATAGAAGCTAAACCTCTTTGAATATGCTTTGCTTTCTGGATTTGAATTTGGAACCATGCAAACCATTTATAGAAGTAAAAAAAATTTTAATCCCTACAAATTGAAAGTAAATGAAACAACTGAATTTAACTGCATCTAGTCGGTAACATAACCACACATTTACTTTTGGTAAGTACAAAGAGTCTACAAATGGATAAAAAGACAAGCAACTCCTAGATCATCTGCTTTATGCACGCCAGCCTCTTTGTTATTCCTGCAACATGCCAACCATATTCCCCTGATAGAACTGCACTTTTCATTCCTTTAGTTTGGAACACCTTATGTTTATGGCTTAACCTCCACTTCATTCAAGTCTTTGCTCAAGTCACTTCTTAAGAGAGGCCTTCCTGGATCCCTTGCCTAACCTTATATTTCTCCATAGCAGTTATTGCTACCTGGCATTATTTACTGCTTGTTTGTTTGTAGCTCACATTAGACTCTAAGTCTATGAGGACAGGGACTTTGTTTCGTTTATTGCTGTATCCACATAGCCTAGAACTTGCTTGGCCCACTAATAGGTACTCAGTACATTTTTGAGCAATGAGGTTGGAAGGAACTATTAAATTTTCTTCACATACCTCTGTATTATTTGATATGTTACCATAAGCATTGCTTTAAAATGTAAAAAACCAATATGTTAGGAAAGTTTTAATACTTCATAATAATTGATAAATGTATTATATTATCCCTTCTATGGCACTTGCATTAATGAAACCAAAGGGAAGCATTATTTAATGTTGAATTTCAGTTTTTGGTGATGGGCTTCGGTGTACTTTTATATTCAAACTCTAACCTCTCCATGGTAAGGCTATTCCTGTTTGAAAGCATCACGTGGGTGTGGGTGTGGGTGTGTATACCTTCTTATCTATATGTTGGCTGGAGTTTCTTGTATGTGATAGGAAAGTATATTGTCAGTTTCAGCTGTGTGTGTGTGTGTGTGTGTGTGTGTGTGTGTGTATATAATTTTTTTTTTTCTGGCTGTGCTGCGTGGTATGTGGGATCTTAGTTATCTGACCAGGGATTGAACCCGGGCCCACAGCAGTGGAAGCACTGAGTCCTACCCATTGGACCACCAGGGAATGCCCTCGGCTATATTTTAAGACAACCAAATGCAAATGTAAGTCCTTATTCTCCTTCGAGAAATTAAATCCATTCATAATCAATGGACCCAGATATTGAACTTACCGTTAAGAGATAAGAGATTTCACAACACTAACAAAATGTTTGAGAGGACTTCTGCTTATCAAGTTTTTTGCTACTCTAGCCTCAGTGAGGTCTTTAAGGGTCATATTTCTAGTCCTAGTGCTATGTGATAAATGAAGGTCTTACATCAATTTAGGGAATTACAGGGTTTCCATATGGTACAAGTGCCCCATGCTGAGTAATGCTTTGTCTTCTTTCCACTTTTGGATTATCGTGGCTCTGTGTAAGAATAATATGGTTACACGGCATGAGTCACTCTCCTTGACCACCTCTTACATCACTGATTTTAGTCAGTTATTCCATTACTTTAGTCAGTTATTCCAGTTTGTTCAGACAAATAGTCTCAGACTTTTCCTTACCAATCTCACCTATCTAAGAATTTCTGATCTATGGGCTTTACTACCAAGGTTAGTTTCCTATGTCATGTCCCCAAGCCAGGGAACTTGGCTTAAAGTAGTGATGGCTCTGTATTAATTTTAAGGGAAGCATGGTTTTCAGAGGCAAAATATCAAGGAGACACATTTCACAAAATGGGGTCTATAAACCTTAAGGTTCATTTAAGCCTCAAGGATTAAGTTAGAGTGCTTGCTGAAATTGCCTTTCTTGATTTGAACTAGAGGAGAGCATATGCAAAATGTGTACGTTTTAAATATAGCAACTTGTATTTGAACTTGAAGTGGAAAACATGGCCAGAAAAACACCAGTGGTCAATAGCTATAGGAAAAGCAAAGTTCATAGTAGATAAAATCTTTAACTTAGAGGGTCCTATTCCCTCATTGTGATGAGAACATTCCAGTTTGGAAAGTCACACGTGGAACTTCTTTTATCTGGTCATATTTTTGCTCAGTCTTATACAGTATTATGGGGCTGGTCAATCATTCAGGAGAATGGCCATATATTCATGGTAGACACAGGTTACTGAACTGCAGATCCTACCAGTTGCTCCAGGTTGTTCTCTGGTGAGATTCCATCTACGTTTCTTGACAATTTAAGGGAGTTCTCTCAGCTTGTTCTACCAGAGAACTCCTACCAGCTGAGGAATATAAGCAGACCCCCTATAGGAGTACAGCCTTAAAGGATCAGGGAAGCTTTTCAAAAGGCCCTGTTCTATTTTACGTTAAAAAAATCCTGCAATGTTTATATGATACTCTATTGTAGAAACTGAGATAATTTAAAATGCTTTAAATTACCAATTAAATTACTTAATTCTCCCCTTTATTATTCTTCAGTGAAACTGATGTACCAGGAGATAGGTCGTGCTAGGAAAGCATGGTTTTGCTCACTTCTTACCCAACCATTGCCTATTTCAAGATTGCAAGGACCTCAGCTTTAGGAGGAAGGATTTATTGTCAGATAAATCCAGATAAACTTCCTGTTTCTGATCTGCTCAACCCATGGCCTGTGGCCATGGGTACATTAATAGAGGGTACATTAATACACAACAATATGGTATGTATTATATACCAGGTAGATAGTCCACCTTTCTGAAAACGTAACTCAACTGGCAAATTGTATATAATCCTTTTATTAAGATCCTAACAATTTTAATTTCTCAAGAGTTAACTTTAATCAAACCCTTCCACTACACCGTTTCCTCACTATCTTTCAACCTCTTGGCAAAATATCTTAGTGTTTTTTACATTACATCCTACATCTGATCAGCATCAGTTAACCTCATCTGATCAACAGCATGACAGCATGTTCAGAGCTCTGGGGAATGAACTGGAAGGGAGGGACCAGGTTTAAGGAGTTCAGGTTAAACTCAGGGTCTGAAGTGGTAACTTCTTCCCCCATACAAAGGCTGTGACTTTTTCAGATAAATTTGGAGGGTGCTTTTGGTAGGCAGAATGCCCTTCCCCAAAGATGTCCATGTCCTAAACCCCAGAATCGGTGAATATGTTACCTTAGATGGTGAAAGGGACTTTGCAGATGTGGTTAGGTTAAGGGTTTTGAGATGAAGAGATTATCCTGGATTATCTGGGTAGGCACAATGTAATCACAAGGGTCCTTATAAGTGAAACAGGGAGGCTGGATAGTCAGAGAAGGAGATATGACCCTAGAAGCAGAGTTGGAGTGATACAGCATGAGAAAGACTCTGGCTGTTACTGGCTTTGAGGAAATGGAAGAAGGCCATCAGCCAAGGAATTCAGGCAGCCTCCAAAATCTGGAAAGGCAAGGTAATGGATTCTCTCCCAGAGCTTCCAGAAGGAATGCAGCCCTGCCAATACCTTGATTTTAGGCCAGTGAGACCCATTTCAAAATTCTGTCCTCCAAAATGGTAAAATAATAATTTTGTGGGTTTTTTTTTTAAGGTACCCAGTTTGTGGTAATTTGTTATAACAGCAGTAGAAAACTAATACAGAGGTCAAATTTTGGTGATTCCAGGCATGGGTCAAATCAAGGAGATGGGATGGGGCCTTGACTTTGGAATCCAGGCAGCCAAGGTGCCCAGTGTTATGTGGCATGGGCCATTCATTATGGATCTTAGTTTAGTACAAGGCCTGGGAGATGAGTAGCAGGGGTGTGCTCTGACAGAAGAGGACATGATCTCCAAGAGCATAGTAGGTATACTAGCCAGCTTACTGGCTATCCTGGGCACCCAAAATTTGGAGGACAGAAAAAAAGCCAGGTACCCAAGAAACTGAACAGAAGTATATCCAAAGAGAAGACTGATATCTCTAGGCAGGAAGATATAGGAAGCTGGTCTATAACAGTACTGCTGAAACGCTCTTGAGCATAAAGCAACAAAATATACTTTCTGAACCACAGTGACTTCTAGAAGACTAGAAATAGCTTTCCAGGTTGGCCTCCAAGTTGCTCTTAGGGTAGAAAACCTGCAGGAAGAGGGCAGCTAGAGGAGAATCACTAATGATAGGCTGTTGGCCAGAAAGGGAATAGAGGGAGGGTCAGGAAACGTGGGCCAGTGTCAATTCAATGATGAGTCAGGGTCATTGATAGCTTATTGCACAGTAAAAGTCACAGGCTTCCTAATTCATACTTTTTGACTATTCAGAGGTCTGGTCTAGGTGGTACTATGAACTAAGTCTAGACACATTCCTTCCTTTCTTTTCTTCCCCCACTGAGACTACCCTATTTAGGCCAATATCTCACTAGTACTACTCTACTTTTTTTTTTTTTTTTTTTGGCTGCACGGCTTAAGGGATCTCAGTTCCTCAACCAGGGACTGAACCCAGGCCACAGCAGTGGAAGCGCCGAATCCTAACCACTAGACCACCAGGGAACTCCCATATTACTCTTACTTAGTCTACTTGTCTCCATTTTTGGTCCTTCAGATTCATATGTTATTCATTCATTCATTCATTCAACAAGCATTTTATTTATTATGTATAATTGTGAGACTCCTTTCCATAGATATTTTCTTTGCTGAGAATTCTAGAATAAAATATATAGTAATTAATGTAAAGTTAAAAGCTTTCATTTTTTTCTGGAACCCTGCTAGTCAGTCTGCTATTAAAATCCTCTGGTCTGGCCAAACAACCATCCTCCAAACAGCCATTGCATAAGAGCCTCTTTGTAACTGGCTGCTTTGCTTTGGCAAAGCTCACAGGGACCTCTTCAGTTACCTCTTACATATATCAACAAAACATATGCTATGCAAATACAAGTGAAGGTTAAAACAAAATAAATAGGGGGCAGGCTAGGTGGAATGTTAAGAATTAGGACCAAGTTTTCTTAACTGTCTCTATTTGCTATTGTTGCTCCAAGATTATCTGGACAAACAGCATTTCCCCTGAGATCTGCTAATTCCTTGCCACATTACAGTTCTCCTGCCTTGGAGTTCTTATTTAATTTGGACCTCTAGCATACCAGAATATAGACCCTTGGCTTACACATCCCATGCTTTGACATCCAACCAATTTTCTCTTAAAAACAAAAAGAAAAAAAAACCCACCAAAACTATCCTTCTAAAATTATATAAGTAATATATGACTACAGGCTTGTAAAAATCTAAACAGTATAAAATTATAGACAATAAAAACTATAGCTCTTATATATCCTCCTCCCCAATATTGTTTTCCTTCTCAAAGTAACCATTACTAACCGCATAGTGTATACCTTTCTAAATCTTTCACTGTATTTTTACGTAGTAGTATACAAATTTATGAATATAGTTTTACATTTTCTTAAATAAAAATGTGTATCTTCTTTTCAATGAATAGTGCTGGGAAAACTGGATATATATGTGCAAAATAGTGGGACCCTTACTTTATGCCATATACAAAAATTAATTCAAAATGGATCAAACACCCAAGTGTAAGATCTAAAACTATAAAACTCTTAGGAGAAAACATAGGAGGAAATCTTCATGACAAAGGATTTGATGATGATTTCTTAGATATGACACCAAAAGCACAGGCAACAAAACAAGAAATAGATTAACTAGACTTCATCAGCATTAAAAATTGTATGCATCAAAGGACACCGTCAAGAGAGTGAAAGACACATGCACAGAATGGGAGAAAATATTACAAATCATATATCTGATAAGGGATTAATATTCAGAATATGTAAAGAACTTCTACAACTAAACAACAACCCCCCCGCAAACAACCCAATCCAAAAATGAAAAAGGAATTCAATAGACACTTCTCCAAATAAGATATACAAATGGGCAATAAGCACATAAAAACATGTACAACATCACTAGTCATTAGGGAAATGGAAATCAAAACCACAAGATACCACTTCATACCTATTAGAATGACTATTATCCAAAAAATGGAAAAAATTGTTGGTGAGGATGTAAGGAAACTGGAATCCTGGTGCACCAATAGTTGGAATGTAAAATGGTATAGCTGCTGTTGAAAACAATGTGATGGCTCTTCAAAAAGTTAAATACAGAATTACCATATGATCCAACAATTCCACTTCTAGGTATATATACTCAAAACAATTGAAAGCGGGGACTCAAACAGATACTTTCCCACCAGTGTTCATAGAAGCATTATTCACAATAGCCAAAAGATGGAACCAACACACATGTCCATCAACAAATGAATGGATAAGCAAAGTGTGGTATATACATACAATGGAATATTACTCAGCCTTAAAAATAATGAATATTATTTTTTTTTTTTTTTTTTTTTTTTTTTTTTTTTTTTTGCGTTACGCGGGCCTCTCACTGTTGTGGCCTCTCCCGTTGCGGAGGACAGGCTCCGGACGCGCAGGCCCAGCGGCCATGGCTCACGGGCCCAGCCGCTCCGCGGCATGTGGGATCCTCCCAGACCGGGGCACGAACCCGTGTCCCCTGCATCGGCAGGCGGACTCTCAACCACTGCGCCACCAGGGAAGCCCTGAATATTATTTTAATACATGCTACAACAAAATACACGCTACAACAGAATACACATAATGAAATTAGAACTTCTCTAACACCATATACAGAAGTAAACTCAAAACGGATTAAAGACCTAAATGTAAGATCAGACACTATAAAACTCCTAGAGGAAAACATAGGCAGAACACTCTTTGACATAAATTGCTTCAAAATTTTTTTTTTGTCTCGTTTCCTAGATAATGGGAACAAAAGCAAAAATAAACAAATGGGACCTAGTTAAACTTAAAAGCTCTTGCACAGCAAAGGAAACCATAAACAAAATGAAAAGACAACCCACAGAATGAGAGAAAATATTTGCAAATGATGCAACTGCCAAGGGATTAATTTCCAAAATACACAAACAGCTTATATAGCTCAATATAAAAAAAAAAACCCAATAAAAAAACGGGCAGAACACCTGAATAGACATTTCTCCGAAGAAGACATACAGATGGCCAACAGGCACATGAAAAGATGCTCAACATCGCTTAATTATTAAAGAAATGCAGATCAAAACTGCAATGAAGTATCACCTCACACTGGTCAAAATGGCCATAATCAAAAAGTCTATAAATAATAAATGCTGGAGAGGGTGTGGAGAAAAGGGAACCCTCCTACATTGTTGGTGGGAATGTAAATTGGTGCAGCCACTATGGAAAACAGTACGAAGGTTCCTTAAAAAACCAACACTAGCATTACCATATGATCCAGCAATCCCACTCCTGGGCAGACATCTGGAGAAAACTCTAATTTGAAAATATACATGCACCCCAATATTCATAGCATCACTATTTACAATATCCAAGACATGGAAGCAACCTAAGTGTCCATCAACAGATGAATGGATAAAGAAGATGTGGTACACACACACACAAGAATATTACTCAGCCATAAAAAAGAATGAAATAGTGCCATCTGCAGTAACATGGATGGACCTAGTGATTATCATACTAGTGAACTAAGTCAGACAAAGAAAAGCAAATATCATATGATATCACTTCTATGTGGAATTAAGTCAGACAGAGAAAGGCAAATATAAGTCAGACAGAGAAAGGCATATCACTTATATGTGGAATCCAAAAAACGATACAGATGAACTTATTTACAAAACAGAAGGAGGGGGCTTCCCTGGTGGCGCAGTGGTTAAGAATCCGCCTGCCAATGCAGGGGATATGGGTTCAAGCCCTTGTCCGGGAAGATCCCACATGCTGTGGAGCAACTAAGCCTGAGCGCCACAACTACTGAGCCCACGCTCTAGAGCCTGCAAACCACAACTACTGAAAACCACGTGCCACAACTACTGAAGCCCGCGCACCTAGAGCCCGTGCTCTGCAACAAGAGAAGCCAACGCAATGAGAAGCCTGCGCACTGCAAAGAAGAGTAGCCCCCGCTCACCTCAACTAGAGAAAGCCTGCGTGCAGTAACGAAGACTCAACAGAGCCAAAAATAAATAAATTAAAAGAAACAAAAAACCCCCAAACAGAAGCAGACTCTCAAACATAGGAAACAAATTTATGATTACCAAAGGGGAAAGGGGGAGGGAGGGATAAATTGGGAATTTGGGATTAACAGATACACACTACTATCTATAAAATGGATAAACAATAAGGACCTATTGTATAGCATAGGAAACTATATTCAATATCTTATAATAACCTATAATGGAAAAGAATCTGAAAAAGAATATATGTATATGTATATAAATAAAACTGAATTACTTTGAGGTACACCTGAAACACTGTAAATCAACTATACTCAATTCCAAAAAAAAAAAAGAAACAGGCTTTGGAAAAGTGAGCTTTTAATAAAACAAAAATTATGACAAACATATTGTATCTCAGCAAAACATTTTTTTGATACATGCTACAACATGGATGAAATTTGAAAACATTAAAATAAGCCAGATGCAAAAGGATGAATATCATATGATTCCTCTTATATGATATACATAGAATAGGCAAATTCATAGAGACAGAAAGTAGGATAGAGGATAACAGGACTGAAGGGAAGGGAAATAGAGAGTTATTGTTTAATGGGTACAGAGTTTCTCTTTAGGATGCTGAAAAAGTTCTGGAAATGGATAGTGGTGATTGTTGTACAAAATGTGAATGTACTTAATGCCACTGAAGTGAAATAATTTTTAATATAAATTTGTATATAAAATATTATATTATGTACATTTTAACTAAATAAATAAGTATAATATATAATGATAAATGTAATAAAACAACCCCCCAAATTATACCTTGCTTTTTCAACAAATACCTGCTAGTATTATTTCAATTTCAGTAAACACACAGTTACCTCAATCTTTTAAAAATAGTGCTTAAAATTTTATAATGGAGGGACTTCCCTGGTGGTGCAGTGGTTAAGAATCTGCCTGCCAATGCAGGGGACATGGGTTCAAGCCCTGGTCTGAGAAGACCCCACATGCCACGGAGCAACTAAGCCCGTGTGCCACAACTACTGAGCCTACATTCTAGAGCCCGCGAGCCACAACTACTGAGCCTGCGCTCTAGAGCCCGAGTGCCACAACTACTGAGCCCACGTGCCACAACTACTGAAGCCCACACGCCTAGAGCCTGTGCTCCGCAACAAGAGAAGCCACCGCAATGAGAAG